>NW_022714865.1:277057-278971 GCF_011630105.1 Anneissia japonica
TGCGTTGACCAAATAATATTCAGGGTCAAAGGTCAATGACCTTTATACAACATATGATGGTCATAACTCCTCAATTATGGGAAATTTTTGACGCCTTAGAGTAGCTGCGTTGACCAAATATTCAGTGTGAAAGGTCAGTATTTTATATAGCAAGTTCCAGGTCATAGATCCTCAACTACTTGGTCTCAAAGCACGAAAAATTGTGTCTAAACTTTTGGGGTCAACATTTATGGAAACATTTAACCGCCTTCTAGTAGATGCGTTGACTAAATATTTATGGTCAAAGGGCAGTGACCTTTATAAAACTATGATCGTCATAACTCGACCAGTTTGTCTAGATGCACAAAAATAGTGGCTACACCTAGGTTTTTGGGATCAATTTATTAAAGTATTTTTTGCCACCTTCTAGTAGCTGCGCTGGCTAAATATTCCAGGTCAAAGGTTACTGACCTTTATCCAATATAATATGATGGTCATAATTCCTCAACCACTTGGTCCAGAAGCACAAAAATATTGCCTACACCTATAGTAGGCCTGTTAAGCGAACCAATCCTTCGAATTGTTATAACATTCTGAAACTTGGCACAGTTATTCATTGGGGTATCAACAACATGGAATTGAAGGGTAGCCCAAAATTTGGTCAGGGGAAAGTGGCTATTTTGGATTTCAAAATGGTGGACCCCAAATTTTCACTTTTTAGGTATATCTCAGCTGAAAGACACCTAAAGTGTTCTGATTTTGCGGGCAAAGTATATGGTATTGGGGTCAACAAACATTGGTATAACTTACATTTCGATTGCATGGTGGCCATTTTGAATTCCAAGATGGCTGCCATTAAATTGCATTACAACGCATATCTGAACTTGTAGAGCCTCAATTACGGTGAATGTTATCGGGTTTATTAAACAAATATATGCAATTACAAATACTAACTGAATAAATGTTGGTTCTTCTCTTTTGAATCCAAAGATGGCCACCAAATACATGATTTCAAGGCTTATTCTTTTATAACACCTTTATTACATGCAGTAAATATGATGTAATTATTGGTCACAAGAAACATTTTGGATACAACCTCACTTATGATTTTTGATTTGGGAGACAAAGTCATTGTAATTGGCGTTAAGAAAACCTATTATATAGATATAACTTCTATTATGATTGCATGATGGCCACTTTGAATTCCAAAAGAGCCGCATTCAAATGAGTACCGTATATCAACGCATATATCTTTAATAATTTTAGGGCTCGATTACAGTAAAATGGTGTATATTTTTGGAGTTTACAAGCATATTGATACAATATCCATTATGATTACATGGGGATCTTTTTAATTCCAAGATGGCTGTAATCTATGGTGTACGGTAAGAATGGCCCCGGAAAAAATGGCCCCGGAAAAAAAGGCCCCGGAAAAAATGGCCCCGGTAAAAATGGCCCCATATGACAGGTAGGTAAAAATGGCCCCAATAATCAAATTCTGTATTAAAACTGATTTTCTTGATTCAATATATGCATTTTTTTGTCTTAAATAATTTATTTTTTAAAAGGAATCTAACATCAAACAAATTGCCATTTACATTTTACTTTTTGCAAGAATTAACATTCAATGATAAAATATTCAAACCCTCTTAATTCCACAAAAGAGTGGGTTCTTTTCCAAACAAATACATCCAGCCTAATATTGTGTGTTTAGATTAGATCTTTTGCTTTAACTTTGGAAACTGAGATCATTTTAGATACTATTTCTGTATAAACTTAAATTTTTTTTCATATTACTGTAAACCTAATGGGTTTTGATAAATTTACTCTGCACTACGGAATTTCCAATAAAAAGAAAGAAAATTAATTAAAAAGACCATAGATTAAAAATAAGTAAGGCGTAACATAATTTTAATCTATGTTAAAGCATAACTA
>NW_022714865.1:280670-282113 GCF_011630105.1 Anneissia japonica
ATTTAGATTTATTGTTGATGTTATCCATGACAGTAATACGTACTGCGAAATGCTAGGCCTCTGAAAGTCCCCATAGTTGGTAGTCGCCACGTTATTAGAAAATTTTATTTCAAATTTCACGAAAATGGCTTATAACATTCCCTGCAAGTTCGTCGTTCAAAACTTGTGCCGAATCAATGTTTTAGAGCCTCCCATCAGAACCATTAATAATAATAATAATATTAATAATTTACCGCAAATATAGTAATAATATCTAATAATATTAATAATTTAAAAAAATACTTAGACCTACTCCCAGAGCTATTCATAGGAGCTAAAAACTAATTCATTTTAGTTCTCAAATATGTATATTCTTTATGTTGATTTATTAATTAAATTTTCACTACAGGGTATTTTACAGCATTTATTTATTTATTTATTATTAATTTTTTTTTCTTGAATTTTATAACTGAGGGCCATTTTTTATTTCTTGATTCAATTCTTGCTTATACAGTATTTAAATATTTGAAGATTTAAAGAAAAATATATCATTTCTATTACCGAATTTTTCATTGGGGCCATTTTTACCTACCTGTCTTATGGGGCCATTTTTACCGGGGCCATTTTTTCCAGGGCCATTTTTTCCGGGGCCATTTTTTCTGGGGCAATTTTTTCCGGGGCCATTCTTACCTATATTCGTAATCTATTACCCGCTTTACACTTTGAAATATCTATTTTGCTCAATATGGTGTATGTTAGTACATTTAATGGAATAAAGTGTGCACCAATTGATCAACCATCTGTGAACTCTATTAATGACTACGACAATAACATAAATATGCTGTATCTCTATTACATATACACATTCGGACGACTAAAATGTAACTTGGTACCACCAGCTGAGCGGTCGCGTGCGGCAATTAAATAATGCCCCTGGGTATAGAAAATTCGAAAAACATCTGGCCCAAATAACAACTCTCTGCTACAAACAACTCAAACTCCTCGGGAGGCATCACTACACCACCAAATTATATTGATATAAATATATGATTGAAGTGAATAATAATAATATTAAAGTAAAAAACACAGAAAATCGGCAAAGTATATAAATTCACAAAGATCGCGATAGCTTTTACAGAACAGCATGTAGTATCGTGTGTGACTGTGAAGTTTTGTTTTGTTTACATGTAAAGGCCATACCAGCATACCTTTCGAGTGATGGAACTTCCGGTCGGTATCCGAATAACTTGGGGTTCGTAAACGAGCGATTTAATGACCTACCCTCTGGGCATTATGTCATTTTTGACTTATCTGGTTTCGTTGAAAGTTCGTAAACACAACCTATAACGCTCAGGTGACCTAGGGTTTTAAAACAAATCGTATATACTCGCGTATAATAGGACGTGGCTTAAAATAGCAAATTACGATCGAAAAAAGGGGGTCGTCTTATACGCACGACATTCA
>NW_022714865.1:282130-283963 GCF_011630105.1 Anneissia japonica
TTGTATAATCATGTTCGTCTTATGTGCGGATCGTCCGTAACACGCGAACTTACTACTGTAGTGAAGCAACTAAATGTTGTATGAATGAAAGCAATTTTAAATACGGAAAAATACGATTTTATTGGTAAAGATTTAAAAACTCAAAATGTTATTATTTGGAAGATTACCCTTGCATTTGGCTCCATTTATCCAGTTAGATGCAGTATCAGGACCACATAAAATTAGGAATTCCGACCATGAAACAGGGAGTCGTCTTATACGCCAGACATACAAATATCAACCAAAAATCTCCTAAACACGGGGTCGTCCCACGGGTCACCTTATAGGACATACGCGAGTATATACGGTATACTGCTTATATGTAACCCCTGCGGAAGTTCGGGTTCCAGTCACATAATCAACGGTTGGTTGTAACTTTCATGAATCTATGATATATTATAATATTAATAACATCAATAGAACATGTATAAGTGGAATTTTGTCCAACCCGTCGTGAAATAGGCCTACTTAGTGCGTCTGAAAACACTTGTAAAAATGGTACTCGCCGCTTGGGCTCGAATTCAGCCCTGGCCATCAGATGCAAGCTCGGTGGTCTAGAGGTTTGATGCCAGACTAGTGATCTGGAACTGGAGAACTGTGTTCGAGTCCCACTGGAGAACAACTTTCACACGCACTGATTATTCAATACATTTTCACGACAAGTTGGGCAAAATTACACATATAGTCCCCCTAATTGATTCTCCTGACGCAAATCCAGGTATTGTTTATTCCATCACGATAATAACAATTACCATTTAATAATAGAACAGTCAACTCGACCTACTTGCAGTGAAGTGAATCTAAAATGTATTTATGAAGTTATGATGATCTGAAGTGTTTAAAATCGTACACAATAATAGCTGAACCAACTTTAAAATACCACAAATACAAATGTGCGTGACGATATTTTATTGCTTTAGAAATTTCAAAAAGTATATTAGTGCATCACGCACTGAGTAGGCCTATTCAATACATATTCACACAGGTTGGACAAAATACATATAGGCCCCCTAATTGATTCTCCTGACGGAAATCCAGGTATTGTCTATTCCATCACGATAATAGCAATTACCATTCAATAATACAACAGTCATCAACCTACAGTGAAGTGAATCTAAATGTATTCGTGAATTATGATGATCTGAATTGTTTAAAAACGTACACAATAATAGTTGAACCAACTTTAAAATACCACAAACACAAATGTGCGTGACGATATTTAATTGCTTTAGAAATGTGATTTCAAGAAATATATTAGTGCATCACGCACTGAGTAGGCCTATTCAATACATATTCACGACAGGTTGGGCAGAATACATATAGGCCCCTAATTGATTCTCCTGACGCAAATCCAGGTATTGTCTATTCCATCACGATAATAACAATTACCATTCAATAATACAACATTTATCAACCTACTTGCAGTGAAGTAAATATAAAATGTATTCGTGAAGTTATAATGATCTGAAGTGTTTAAAAACGTACACAATAATAGTTGAACCAACTTTAAAATACCACAAACACATATGTGCGTGACGATATTTTATTGCTTTAGCAATGTGATTTTAAAAAGTACATTAGTGCATCGTATGTAAGGGCTTGCTTTGTTGGGGGTTTTTACTTGCAGCGTGTGGGAAATTGGTAATAGGTAAATTGTAATGAATATATTCAATATTATAGCCTCTAAAACCTAATATTATTGAAGGGTCCTTTTAAAGTTTAAATAGGATTTTTAAAGTTATATTTTTAGATCATTAGACCAGATTAGACCTATTAAACGAGCCCCCAATACTG
>NW_022714866.1:0-1457 GCF_011630105.1 Anneissia japonica
TTTGGCCAATAGCAATGCCGTACGTGCGCATCAAACATAGGTATCTTTGTGCGTATTTGTGCCGTATACAGTGAAATTATGCTAAAATCAGACCTATTTTTAATCAGTTATAGCTCCTTAGGTTGAAAGGTGACCCCCAATTTTTATTACATATTCTGAAAACGCATGAGTTGTAGATACGATTTTTGACTTCATAATGGCTGATCGGACATTGTGACGTCATCATATTGGCATCTGAATTCAAAGAAAGTGAATTATAGCTATGACGTTATTTTTGAAAATACGCATTTGAGCGTATCTCGCTTATCCTTGGTCGATCGTCTTCCAACTTTGAGTATGTTATAGCTGAGACAATTCTCTTTCATATATTGACATCTTTTTACATTTGGATGACGTCATCATGGTCAAAAAATTGTTTTTTCTGACCCCCTCATTTCTCTTTCTTTAAAACGTTGATGAGCCCATATCATCTTAACCATTCGTCATTTATAAATCATATTAAGTGAGCATAATCTTCAGGTCAAGGTTGAATGTCAGGTACCTTAATTTTCTGTTCGCGCGACTTAACGTGTGCGTACGCGTGCGTCAACGTTTATATATGCATAAAACCATGAATATTTTTAATCAGTTATAGCTCCATTGGATGAAAGGTGACCCCCAATTTTTATTACATATTCTGAAAGCACATGAGTTGTAGATACGATTTTATAGATCATATTGGCTGATCGGACATTGTGACGTCATCATATTGCCATTTGAATTAAGAAATAATTGAATTTATATTTATGACATTATTACTTTTTATACTCGTTTGAACATACTCGCTTATCCTGATTGATTGTCTCCCACCTGTGAGTATGTTATAGCTAAATCAATTCTCTTTCGGACGTGTCCCTTTATTTTTTATTTTGATGACGTCATCATGTTCAAAAAGAATGCTTTTTTGGAGCCTTCTCATCTTTCTTTTTCAAAAGATGTAAACACATTGAAAATAGAGGGCGGCAGACTGTATTTCGACACTATCAGACCGATAGTTCGTATACTGTAAAGGCAAAATTCGTGTAGCACTACCAACCAACAGGGGGTTTTAAATTAAACTTGACAAGGTTTAAATTCATGTGGCATTACCGTCGTCAGGCACGTCGTATAAGGTATTCGTACTTGTGCGTTAAAATTTTAAAATTGTTAATATCACTTTTCAGATATTTTAAAGCACGTTTCAAGTCATTTTGAATATTCCAAAACTTTCCAAAATTGACGAGCCGTACGCTCATTTCCACGCCAACAGCACGTACTGAGGCTGGAAATTACGTTATGGTTACATGTGTTGGGTTTCTGACACTGTATTAATACTACCGTGCACACGGATGTTAAGACGTATATTTATACATTTGTAAGTCCTTAAAATGCTCAAAATTACTCTTTTCCTTTAAAATTCCTTTTAAAATGCTCAAAAT
>NW_022714867.1:0-672 GCF_011630105.1 Anneissia japonica
TTTAATCCCCAACCACGCGTTGTAGACGGGTATACGCGTTGCTTTATTTTGCGAGGCTCCCTTACTATTACTGCAATATTATTGATACTGCTAATAATTAATATATTTCAATGCTGTTACTAGTTCAAAAATCTTATTCTCAATTCTTTATTTTCTTTAATTTAATGTTAAGCACATTGAAGCTCCATCATTTTGTGCTTTAGAAATTATTATTAGTATACCACAATATTTAATTGATACTACTAATTTAATTAATATAATATTTCAGTGTTGGTACTACTTCAAAAAAAAAAAAAATCGAAGTTTTCATATGGAAAGTTTCATTTTATAATTTCTATTTCATATATTAATAAATTTTATGTTTCGTTCCTTTAATAATTTTCATAAAATTTATTTTTTTTCAGTGACAGTGAAAAGTTATATTTTGAGGGTGATTATTCCAAAGAAGAAACAAGCTCAGTCCGGAGAAATGGTATCTTAAAAAAATACGTATCTACCGGTGACATACCAAACAAGGTTCAGAGTTCAATATCTAGACGTGTGACATTCTCAAACTGTGCTTCTGTGAGGCTTGAACTGCTCGGTAGTAGCTCTGATGAGGACGATACTGACTCGGAAGGATCTGTGGAGAATGTCGCAAACTACAGCAAAAATAAATGCAGCAATGATAAG
>NW_022714868.1:0-775 GCF_011630105.1 Anneissia japonica
ACTATGGTGAATATCAAAAACTATTTGAAGAGCTGAGTATGAAAATACCAACGCTCACATTCGTCGATGGGCTACCAACTGACATTACGTCTATGCTACCTGATAAAAAGCATTTGTTCATTATTGACGATCTCATGGCCGAAAGATCAAGAAACAATGGACTAGTTAATCTGTTTACAAAAGGTTGCCATCATAGACAAATCAGCGTCATCTTTCTTACGCAGAATTTTTTCTACGGTTCTAAAGAAATGAGAACAATAACATTGAATGCTCACTATTTGGTACTATTTAAAAATCCTAGAAACCGCTCTCAAATTTTACATCTAGCTCGGCAAATGTTTCCAGGGAGGTCAAAGTTTATGAGAGAAGCTTTTGAAGACGCTACGAAAGAACCCTACGGATACCTGTTTGTGGATTTGAAACCGGATACGCCTGAAGATGTACGTTTGAGAACTGAAATATTTTCAGATACTCATCAGACTGTGTATGTGTATAAGTAGAAAAACTTTTCAAATTTTTTGTCATTTAACCACTCGTCTACGTCATGTATCAACGACTTAGAAAAAACGCTAATGCTCTACGTTTCTTGGCGACTTGTTCGCCCAAGCAGAGAAAGCTGGTACTGCAGAATGCTGATAAAGAACTGATTAATTGTCTTTGCGAGTGCGTTACAAATGCTTTAAAAGGGAACGTACCGATTTCAGCAACTAATAAACGTAAACTGGCTACAGTCAAGAAACAACTACGTGAACTAACAAACAAATCCCTTCCTACT
>NW_022714869.1:0-646 GCF_011630105.1 Anneissia japonica
ACTGCCGGGCCCTAGGTAAAATTGGTAAAAATGCACCTGATCGGACATAGAGACAGAGCCTCTAGGGGTCTATTCAGGCGAAACTCTGAATGCTTATACATTCTGAGGTTTTTTAAAACAGATACGGTACGGCTTTAACGCTCAGAAATATCTAAACAATATTTTGTTTAAAAAATTAAAGAATATTGAGAACAAACTATAGTCAAGTCATGTTATCGTTTAGGGCCTATTAAGCATTTCATGAATCTATGATATATTATAATATTGACAACATTAATAGAACATATAGGTGGAATTGTGTCCAACCCGTCGTGAAAATGTACTGAATACTCAGTACATGTGAAAACACTTGCAAAAATAGTACTCGCTGCTTACTTTGGCTCGAATTCAACCCTGGCCATCAGGTGCAAGCTCGGTGGTGTAAAGGCATGATGCCAGGCTATTGATCTGGAGAACGTGGGTTTGAGTCCCACTGGAGAACAACTTACAAATTCATTTTGCAAGTGTTTTCACACGCACTCGGAGTATTCAGTACATTTTCACGACAGGTTGGGCAAAATTACACATAGACCCCCCCCCCCCTTATTGATTCTCCTGGCGCAAATCCAGGTATTGTATATTCCATCACGATAATAACAATTACCAT
>NW_022714870.1:0-530 GCF_011630105.1 Anneissia japonica
TATTGAAGTATTTTTCCCATTTATTTTGTCCATTAGGTGTAACAAACATTTCATTTACAAAGCACAAATATATATTTTTTTGTTTTAATACCTTTATACTTTGTACTAATATTAGGTTTTTCTTTAATTTCAAAATTAATAGCAGTTTTAATTACATATTTCCATTGATCAGGTATGGCCTTAAGTTATATTTCAATTTTGCCAACAAGTTATTTGAGTTTAAAAATTTGTTTTTGTTGACTATGTCTTTAATTAAAATTATACCACTGGTAATCCAGTGTCTGTAACAGAGTGATTTTCTTTTTAGTTGTATTGCATGGTTGCCCCATAGCTGCTCATTCAGTATATCATCATATGTTTCAACCTGTTTCCTGTTACATTTGTTAAACTCTGTACATGCTTGGATAATATTTTTATAGAAGACCGGTAAGTCAAGTGCATTGATATCAGTAAAATTCAAACATTTGTCATGTTAAACATTACTTTTACCGTGCCTACTTTCTGAAAAAAGTATTCTGGGATAATTTTCC
>NW_022714872.1:0-913 GCF_011630105.1 Anneissia japonica
TTGCAGAAACTCCCTTCCGCTTTGCAGTTACACATCTCAGTACACTGAAGATTATTTCTCCTACACGTACATGTATTAATATTATTTGAACATGTACATATTGAACAGGTACATCTGATAAGCTCAGCAATTGTTTCAGGGGCAGCCTGCTTTTCTGACAAGACAAGTCTCAATTTACCATCTTCCATAACTCAGCCCAGTTTGCATGGATCAGGGATTGCTGGATGATAACAGTATCCTGGCTCCATATATTGGCCTGCAGATGTACACGCAATATATGCTGATATAAGGCTCTTGCAGTTGGTGGCAGCTTATCTACACCTTCATTGTTTGGCAGAGTTTTGAATCTTTTCCATCGTAAAGTTGAGGCATCTTTAGCAGATACTTTCTTCGTTACGAGAAGACTACACAAATTCCAGTATTCATGCCAAGCTGTGGAAGTCTTCTGAAGATCAATACAAACCAGTCTGTATTATTTCCAGATTCAGAGGCCACTTTTATGCCATGGAGAATCATTAGAGTATCAGCTTCTTCTTGTGTGCTTACAGCTGTTGTTGGAGGATGCTCTGGAGTGTTTGTTTTGACATCTTGCCGTGTGAATTGTGACAGGTACTGCTGAAACCAGAAGAAGAGTGGCTCTTCAGCCAATATATGATCATCTTGGACCAGAAAGAGCAGTGACACTACCAGGCTTCCATGCTATCACCGGTTGTGATAACAATTTTCAGGCCCGTAGCCAGGTTCTTTTAAGGGGGGTTTTCTGGGCGTGAGGTCCACGGTCAAAGCCCCGGTGGGGTCGGCGAAACCCCCAAAGCAAGGGATTGGGATTTTTGTGCTTTATGGGTCTAAATAATGCTATAAAAGCAGATATGTTTGAAAAGGTCTTTGTCTGGGTGGGTCTGCAGTGCACCAG
>NW_022714872.1:1029-1676 GCF_011630105.1 Anneissia japonica
CGAGCCTGATTATTACAGGGCATATAAATGGTGTTGGAAAACAACAGCCCTTAAGATGTTTATGAAGTCACCACCTCATGTTTACATGCTTTGGCCAAGCTTGGGATCATTTAATGTGAGAATGGGATGCAAGGAGTTTTTGTGTAGTCTTCTCTGAACGAAGAAAATATCTGCTAAAGATGCCTCAATTTTACGATGGAAAAGATTCAAAACTCTGCCAAACAATCCAGGTGTAGATAAGCTGCCACCAACTGCTGGAGCCTTATATCAGCATATAATGCATGCACATCTGCAGGCCAATACATGGAGCCAGGATTCTGTTACTCATCCAGAAATCCCTGATCCATGTAAACTGGGCTGGTTTATGGAAGATGGTAAATTGAAACCTGTCTTGTCAAAAAAGCAGGCTGGCCCTGAAGCAGTTGCTGAGCTGTTGTCTAGTGTTTCTCATTCATCAGACAGTGACATTAATGAAGAAAGTGATAATGAACATTAGCATATTATAAAATCACTGATGTAGGTAAATATAAGTAAATCACAGTATGTAATATGGTTACATAATACTAACACACACACACACACACACACCCACACATTATACATATATATATGATATATATTTATATATGATATATATATATATATGT
>NW_022714873.1:0-1267 GCF_011630105.1 Anneissia japonica
TCTTATAAGCATTTGGCGACAAGAAGAGATTTCCGAAGAGGTACTCTTTATAAATAGAGATATATTCTAAATCGTTTCGCGGTATGCTATAAACAAACAAACAAACAAATAAATAAATAAATAAATAAATAACTTCTATTGAATTCAAAACGAGGCCTTAATTCCAAATCAAGTTTTTGCTGCTTAGCTTTGAGAACACAATATACAGTGCTAAAATATATATGAATATGATGTTATATAAACCTTATCAAACATAGTTCATCAACGAAAGTTTCTTATTAGTTGTACACAAAAAAAAATAAAAGAGGTCCCTGGTGGGAATCGCAATCGCAATCTAGCTCGGCGAGCGTCATACAGTTTAGACCACAATGGCCCGTACGATATTATTACGGATTTAAGACTACTAATCTCTCTCTTCACAGAACTTAGCACAAAAAATATTCAAAACATAAACAGAAAGAAAGAAAAAAAAAAGCTTTCCGTCTTCATTTACAGCGTTTGCTTTCCGTTAACAGACTTAACAGGAATGGTACTTTGAAGAGCTGGTCTAAAAAATTGAGGAGTAGGTCAAAATGTAGTAAAAGTTTATAATCTAAAGTCACATTTACACTAGACACGATTACGACACGACAACGACACGATACAGAATATGCGCTCAGTGTTGAAGAAACAAACTACGCGATGATATGCCGTTGTCGTGTCGTAATCGTGTCTAGTGTAAATGTGGCTTAACTTGTCTCTTTTTGATTAAATATTTTGAACACCATGGCAAATCTAAAGTACGAAGTAAGTTAGTCAGGCTGATTATTTAAAGCGACTCATGCAAATGACAACAGGATGAGAAAAACATAACATACAAAACATAGGTCATTCTCTATATTGGAATTGGTGTCCCATCAACATCAGTAGTGTTCTTTACTTGCTTCAGTTTTTTTTTTCACATAAACTATGTCATTATATCGTCAATATACCATGTTCCAAGATCTTTAAATACTGTAAAGCAGGGCCCCGCAAGTAATAAAATTCGACCAACTTTTTTTCAGAATTTCAATTATAGGAAATCATACCATTACTTTACGTTTTTTGTAAGTGTGAATCTATATAATTTTTTTAAAACTAAAAATCCGGTAAAACCATTCTTTGCGTCAGTCTCAGGCGTAGAGGGCGGTACTGATAAATAACTTTTTTTTTAGTTGGGTAAATAAGTTGAAGGTAAAATATGACTTTACGGACTTTCTAAATTGCGATTAAGTGCTGCAATAATTTT
>NW_022714874.1:0-2787 GCF_011630105.1 Anneissia japonica
AAATTAAGAAGGATGTAAATAAAGACCTTTTAAATTCTTCAAAATTACTTCTTCAAAATGATCCATTTAACGCATGGTGTAAAGTAGGAGGTTATGAGAGTCCGGGGGGGGGGGATTGTTCCGTGAACAAATACCGGGGGAAAGTATCTGGGGGTTGAGCCAGCCTGTTTCGAACGTTGTGTTCAATTAAAACTTTCTCGTTTATATTGAAATAATTTTTGGAGTTAATAAGTTCTTGTTGCTCACTGAATCGTAATTCGACGTTATATTCCCTGTAATGTTTGTGTAATAATATTGTCAGTTTATCCAGTAAAGAGTAGGCCTATACTCGTTTGAAATCTCTCAATTCTTTGTGGAAGGGCTTAATATACTTTTGGACGTTGTAGTTCTTGTTCTATTCGGATAAAGTTTTGATTTTATCATTTGCTTCATATCTGTAAGATAGCTGAATGTTTTTAGCTTTTCAAAACTTTTTTAATATTATATTAAATATAATCAAATTATATAAATAATTATAGTTATAAATATAGTTGTTTGATAAAAATTGAATAGTTGAAATGTTTAACTTTTTAATAAATAAATTACTTAAATTATTCAAAAATTAAATAAGTTATTTTATTATATAACTAATCAGTAAAATTATTTAATTAATTAATTATTTTTATTAAATAAATTATTGTTTTATATTATTATTAAATTATTTATTTATTAGTTATGTAATCGTTAATGAAAAAATTATTAAATCAATTATATTCTAATAATTATTTAAAAATTAGATATGATTTTTATTATATTAAAAGATTTAATAAATTATCAATAAAAATATTTGTTAAATTACTTATTTAAATAAATTAAATTAAATTAGCTTATTATTTTATTATTGAGGTTTAATATGCAGATATAATAAAATGATCGCAACATTCTATACATTTTCAAATACAGTTAGTTGACACCGTCTGTAAGTACACGGCCAAAAAAGCTCTGAAATTTCATTCAAAATAAGCTGTGAAATTCCATTCAAAATAGAGGGTGTTTTCAGTTTTGCACTGCTACTTGAATTTTGTACTGCCGCTTGAGTTTTGCATTGCTGACTCTGAGTCTTGCACTGCTGACTCTGTGTTTTGCACTGCTGACTCTGAGCTTTGCACCCTGATTCTGTGCTTTGCACTGCTGACTCTGAGCTTTGCACCCTGACTCTGTGTTTTGCACTGCTGACTCTGAGCTTTGCACCCTGACTCTGAGTTTTACACTGCTGACTCTGTGTTTTCACAACTGACTCTGTGTTTTGTACTGCTGACTCTGTGTCTTGCACTGCTGCCATTTGTACTTTGTCCTTTTGGCGTTCCATATAGGCATTCTCTAAAATTACGCAAAACACTTCTTGTTCATAAGACGCAGTTAGATAGCTGAACAACTTAACTTGATTTAGATACATACAACTGGGAGAAGAATGTATAGTAAAGTATAATTATTCCAAAACAAATAATACAATGAAAGTGGAATTAAATATCTTTATCCAGGAAGACAATCATTTGTGAAAATGTTTTTTATTGTGGTCCTGGATATAAACGAGAGAAAGATCATTATACTTTTATATCAACATTATGGTCATCATTATCACT
Source organism: Anneissia japonica (assembly GCF_011630105.1). NCBI lineage: Eukaryota > Metazoa > Echinodermata > Crinoidea > Comatulida > Comatulidae > Anneissia > Anneissia japonica. The sequence continues at coordinate 1,623 of NW_022714874.1, forward strand.
ATCATCGTAAATATCATTATCAAAATCATCACATCTGAAAAAGCTTCAATATACATGGATAATATGTTTTTTAACGATATTTCAGTTACATAATTGCTTAGGAAATTATTTAAAGAATGATAATGTTTTTAGTATCGTATAACTGGATGGTTTGCCCCATGTATAGAATGTCAGTGAAAAATATGAATCAATTATTTAAAAAATGAATATTAATATAGAAGTTGATTTACCTTTAAATCGGGTACATACGTTTAAAAAACTAGCATGAAGGTTTGGATAACACGTATGGTAGCGATTTCCCACATGGTGACTCGTTATGTAGTAACAAAGAGGAATTTCTAAGCAAATATCAATAAAACAATCCTTATATCGTCGACTCTTGGACCACAATATTACTTTAATGATCATTATAACAGGGGTGGCGCCAGGATTTGCCCAACGGGGGTCTAATGTCCCCGACGGAAGGGGTCAACTCCCCAACGAGTAAGTCGGTGGACATGATCGTATGACAACTTATGGGTTTCAAATGCTAATTTAAACGATTTTATGTCTACTTATATATAAACAACAATTTTTTTTTCCTTTTCCCAGACAAAGTATGTTTTTTTCCATACTGGAGGCCAGCTCTCCACGACGAGGGCTCGTTCCAATTCCACCTCGGCCCACAACTAGTGCCAACCCCTGAGTTATAACCAATACACTGACTCTTATAAACTTACCATACAAACACACACAAAAAAAAACCAATTATAATATATTTTTTGGATTTAGAGCGTTAGTTTTTTTCTTTGTACATCTCCACGATATTAATATTAATAACCTATTAAGACACGTAATAATGTCATCGAATAATTTGACTGGTATAGTGGGCCAATATCTAGAAGTACTCACACGGTAGTTATTGTGAGGCTTGCTGAGAACAAGATTCTTACCTGTAATTTGTGGAATGGATATAGGTCTATATAATCACGCATGTTGTGTCACAGCTAGAATGCAGAAGAAAAACACAATGAAACTGTGACGAATCATTAAACAATCACATATTTTCGAATACTGTATGTATTTTGTAATTGTAAAATATTTCAAACGATTGACTCTCAAAGTATTATAGTTATCAGTGTGGCAATACACCATTGGCTACAAAATTAATACTGTACTGTATTTA
>NW_022714874.1:3472-5808 GCF_011630105.1 Anneissia japonica
CACATACAGTATGGCTGTGTGGATAACAATATATGTACGTTATGTTTGTTCCTACCTGTTAATTTGTAAAAAAGATTGTAGGGCAATTACTTCACATCTCAAGTCCATCATTACAAGTGTACGGTAGTACAGATTTCCCAATTAGCGTTCCGTTGATTTTGTAAACAAAAATAATTTCCATACAAAATGTAAATAAAACATTATAAAAACTGTCAAATTTTGGACCACTTTATATAATTGTACTCATTATTATAATAATATTATACAGTATGCCAAGGGCAAACTGTATAGTGAAAATGTTATAATATCAGACACATACAGTAGGCTGTGTGGATAACAATATATGTACGTTATGTTTGTTCCTACCTGTTAATTTGTAAAAAAGATTGTAGGGCAATTACTTGCACATCTCAAGTCCATCATTACAAGTGTACGGTAGTACAGATTTCCCAATTAGCGTTCCGTTGATTTTGTAAACAAAAATAATTTCCATACAAAATGTAAATAAAACATTATAAAAACTGTCAAATTTTGGACCACTTTATATAATTGTACTCATTATTATAATAATATTATACAGTATGCCAATTTCAAACTGTATAGTGAAAATGTTTTAAAGGTTCCTACCTGTAATTTGTGGAAGAGTTGTAGGACGAAGACCTGCACATCCTATGACCACTACAACACGTGCACGGTACAGATCTTCTACTTGGTGCTTTTATTAAAAACAAGAAAAAAATTTCTAAACAAAATATTAATGAAACATTCAAAATAATTTGAACTTTTAAACTACTCTATAAACGTGTAATCAGTATTTTAATAATGATAATAATATTATATAGTATGCCAATATCCAAATTTATCCATCACATACAGTAGGTTGATAACTGATAGTTTATGTTGGTTCCTATCTGTAATTTGTGCAAGAGTTGTAGTACGAATACTTGCACATCTTAAGTCATTACAGCACGGGTATAATAGTGAATGTTTAGTTAAAAACAAAAGAAATTTTCAAAAAAAAATCAATAAAACATTCGCAATAATTTCCAAAAAAATATTACTATAATAATAAAAAACAATAATTTCCAAACAAAATATAAATGAAACATTCCAAATAATGTCAAATGTTGAACCAATGTATAGAACTGTAGAAATCATTATTATAATAATAATTGTGTACAGAATGCGAATATCCAGCACATACAAAGCTCTGACTAAGCAGACTAAATAGCAGTGAAAAAACTGAAAGTATTATTTCAGTATAAAAACAAAATGATTAAAATTAAATAAATAAAATAAAAAATGTTGATAACAATACAGTATCCTTATGTTTGTTTCCTACCTGTAATTGTAAAAAAGAGGTAGGGCCAATACTTGCACACTGAAGGCAAATATTACGGTAACGATTTCCAACTTGGTGCTTCGTAAATTTTGCAATTAAAAAAAAATATTTAAAAAAAAAATCAATTTTGAAGCAATTTATGAATAAAATAATTATTTAAATTAATTTTGAATTTTAGACCACTTTATAGACCTGTAATCATTATAATAATAATGTTATATAGTATTACAATATCCAACACGTACAGTAGTGTTGAAAACAATAATGTTTCTACCTGTAATTTGTGGAAAAGTTGTTTGACGAATACTTCGACATATAAAGTCCTAACAAACATGGTAGCGATTACCATTTCGTGCTCCGTTGTGTCTGTATTTAAAAACAAAAGAATAAAGAAATTTCAAAACAAAATATTAAAAAAAAAAATATTCCACTTAAAAAAATCAAACTTTGGACAACCTTATCAAACTGAAATCATTATAATAATTATCATTATGGTATGCCAACACACAAGATAAAAGTAGGCAAGGGTTGATAGCAATACATACTTTATGTTGATTCCTATAGTCTGTAATTTGAGGGAAACCTCTTTCCACTTAAAGGCAATTATAACACATTTGGTGGCGATTTTGTACTTGGTGATCCGTTATTTTTGTGAAACAAAAGTAATTCAAAACAAAATATATATAAAACATTCAAAACAATATCAAATATTGGATCACTTTATAGAAATGTAATCAATATTATACACTATGAAAATATCAGACACATACAGTAGGCTGAATGGATAACAATATATGTACGTTTTGTTTGTTCCTACCTGTTAATTTGTAAAAAAGATTGTAGGGCAATTACTTCACATCTCAAGTCCATTATTACAAGTGTACGGTAGTACAGATTTCCCAATTAGCGTTCTGTTGATTTTGTAAACAAAAATAATTTCCAAACAAAGTGTAAATAAAACATTATAAAAACTGTCAAATTTTGGACCACTTTA
>NW_022714875.1:0-5503 GCF_011630105.1 Anneissia japonica
CGCGGCTCTTAATAGGGGGTGAACTCACAGGGGCTGTGAACTGAGTCTGAATATGCTAACCCTAAGAGAAAAAGTAATCAGCTTTGGAAGAGGGCGTCCTATCTGTTGCCATGGATCTGAGATGGTTCCTGTTCCTGTTCTGCTGTTCACAGGATTGATACCCAAGGTAAAGTCGCCACGTGTACAGTATGGTCAGAGCGGTCAAAGGTAAAAAGTTTCAAATTTAGCAAGAGGGCGCCATTCATGCCTTATTACAGAATTTGCACGCGTAAATCGCGGAGAACGCTATCTTGTGTTTATAAGATCTTTGATTTAGAGATAGACGAAATAAAAATTCAAAAAAAAAAAAAAAGAAATGGAGTATGGGACGCCAATTAAATTAGGTATGGCACGCACTAAGTGCAATAAAGAGTGAGTAACCTAAAATTAGAGCCTGGAACCCAGGCTATCTGACATTAGGCCATAACCCGTTACTATAGGAAGCAAGGTTTTTGTACAGTATTTACTAAACTTTCTAGTAAAGGTTATTAATGGCAAAAAACATTTTTAAAAAAATAAAACCACGTACATTGTTATATGAACAAGGATATTTTCCTTGTTACCCGAAATATAAATTCTGGACGATATGAGCATCGGGTGTTTTAAAAACCTCAGAGAACAGAACAATACGTTCCAATATGTCGGATCATGGACCTATTAATATACTTCTGTATATGAATAGAGAACGGTAGGTGCGCTACCAGCTATTTGCATTTCATTGTGTTTATAATTAACATACCTTCGATGGCTTTGCTTCGATTCCTGACGCATTGAGTTTATGCTAGTCAGTCTTTTAACAACAATCGGATATTTTCCTTGTCCAAACCTCATAATTCAGATGGAACAATAGGCAGTTAGTTCCATACAAACCATATAGTACAATGCTTTATTCAGTAAAAAAACCCAATCAATATTTCCGTGTAAATGCATGTTTTGTGTTCAGGATATCGACATTTGGTATTACCATGGATGTATCATTGATTATATACCTCTCTGCTATCACTAAGAAAATAATTCTATTCTTATCGGATTTTTTTTATTATACTTAATTTAAAATCAAGTGCATAAAACCTGCCTATTGCCTGCCCGTAAAATCTATCTATATATGAAATATATTACATTGTCTATCTATTTAAAAAATATATTACATTTTCTATCTTGTGGAAGCGGTTTGGCGCAGCGGGAACGGTTTGGTTTCCCAACCTCGAGGTCGGGGTTTCGATCCCTCGCTGAACATTTCGCTTGTGTCCTTGAGCAAGACACTTTATCTGCATTGCTTCTCTCCACCCAGGAGTATAAATGGGTACATGGTGGGGTTTGCCTGCTCCTGCGCTGATTACAAGCAGCAACACTTAGCATGGTGACCTAATGACCAGGGAAAGGAACTGCGCTTTATAACTGCAAGGAAGAGGCGCATTATAAATACCCGTACCAGTACCAGTAAAAAATATAAAATATATTAGATTTCCTTCGAATTGGTAAATATATTATTATGATAATACGCAAATATATACTCTACCTCAGCTTTGTATCTGATTGTTTGCGTCTTGGAGAAATTCCAAGGCACAGAGCAAACATTAAATTTCAAAAAAATACTACTTCATTTTATCCATGTAGCTTACGTGAGTAGTAAGGTACAGCGGTATAACCCACTCTAGAGGGCGCTCAGGGAAGGGTGACGCTATGACGTCATTTAATCCTATTCAATAAAGAACAAAAGACTAGTATACCTAATTGTTTACGTCATGATGCAGTGCCAGGTGTGTTGGATTATCTTTTGAAATTTAAAACAATGGAATTTAAAAGTGTAAACAAAAGGTAGGTAAGAGACGCTAATGACATCATTTAATCTCTTTTATTTTAGAACAATAGGATTAGTATACTTAATTGTTTACGTCATGATGCAGTGTCAGGTGTGTTGGATTATCTTCGAAATTGAAAACAATAGGGCTGCTATGACGTCATTTAATCCTGTACAATACAGAACAAAAGACTAGTATACTTAATTAAAATAATTTAAATAATAATATTAGATAAATAAAGTAAATATATATTTGAGTTGTTTACGTGATGATGCAGTGCCAGGTGTGTTGGATTATCTTCGAAATTGAAAACAATAGGGCTGCTATGGCGTCATTTAATCCTTTACAATACAGAACAAAAGACTAGTATACTTAATTAAAATAAATTAAATAATAATATTAGATAAATAAAGAAAATATATATTTGAGTTGCTTACGTCATGATGCAGTGCCAGGTGTGTTGGATTATCTTCGAAATTGAAAACAATAGGGCTGCTATGGCGTCATTTAATCCTTTACAATACAGAACAAAAGACTAGTATACTTAATTAAAATAAATTAAATAATAATATTAGATAAATAAAGAAAATATATATTTGAGTTGCTTACGTCATGATGCAGTGCCAGGTGTGTTGGATTATCTTCGAAACTGAAAACAATAGGGCAGTCATTAAAGGTGCTAAAAGGAATTAAATCAAACAATTTGAATGTAATTGGAATAAACAATAGGATTAGCGATGTTTTTAATAGGATTAATTGTTTGTGACATAGGGATACATGTGACAATTCGGGGACTTGATAGTTTAATAGCCCGGGTTAACATAGGGTTATGACGTATTGTATTCAATTTTTATTCAGTTAAATAAAAAACCAAGATAAATATAAGAAAAATATAAAAAACGTAGAAAATAAATAAAAATAAATAAGAGGCGATGCTACTGACGTCACTTAATCCTTCTATACAATTTAGTGCTTATATTCTGGTGAAAACATAGGTTGAAACATCATTAAAAAAAAAAAACAAAAAAAAAAAAACCTGTACTTGTTACAATTCTCTAAACTACAAGCTAGTATTGAACTTCAAGATAGTATTTCAATTAGATGGATTTGTTTGGCAATAACTTTGAAGAAAAAGGAAGCAGTCTGAATTTTGAAAATAAAGAAGTAAGAAACATGAGCATGGAATCTGAACGAATTGCACGAGAAATAAAATCAGCGTTTGTGGCATATAAACTAGGCAATGACATAAAATATATAGAGAATATGAACTATAAGTTTTACAAATATTGCGAAAAGATGTATAAATTGCACAATGAACATCTTTATAAATTATGTAGAGACGTATTGCTTGATTCGAATGAGAATATCGAGACGTTTTTCAAAGACATTTTAACAGAAATGTTCAACGATAATGTCATAAACTGTGGCCGTATAATGATGGTTTTTGTGTTTGGAGCGAGGTTAGCTGTGTTATGTAAAGATAAAAATAAATCTGATTTGATTGATCAAATAATACAGAGTGTAGACAAATACGTGAAGACGGAATTTTTGGAATGGATTAATATCAAAGGAGGTTGGGTAAGTCACTTTTTTTGTGTTTGTAATCAATGATAAAAGGATTTAATTAGTGTCTATATATAATTTTTAATTATTAACTTAAAAATTCAATTTGTTTTACTACATTATACTTATTTTATTTTTTTCAGAACAATTTCGATCAATCGTATACTGAACACAAACCAATAGCAGAGATTCCTCTAATAAACGTTTCTTTTGGGTTAATGTTATGCCTAATAGCAATTTTTTATCTATAAAACACATTTTGTCAAGGCTGATATGTGTGAATTATGTGTATATAGACAACACTTTCTCCAGGATGTTTCTTTGTCAGGCATCAAATGGTGTATACAATACCGATAGGAACTATGATGGTGAACTTTACGATATAGATGAACGGTTCAGAGTCAGATGAAAATGGTAATGGAATCTAACCCGAAGAAGAAAATGATTGTTTTTATATACTGTATATACTACGATCCGAAAATTCTGGTAGTTTCAGAGGGGGTAGAATCCGAATTTAAAATGGATACAATGGTGAAGGCGACCATGGTGACGTTGGTGTTAAGAATGATGATGATGCTGCTGATGATGATGATGTTCAGGAAGATGATAAACTAAAATATATGAATAAGGATTATGCAAAGTATGGAGTGGTAATGATGAGGATGCTGTTGTTGGCGATGACGGCGAAGACTGTGATGGGTGTTGATGTTAGTGACTATGGTAATGGTGATAGAAATGATAGTAATCATATCAAAGTGAGAATGACGGTGGAGGTGATTTATGCTACAAAGGGTGTTGATAGTAACTATGGTCAAGGCAATTCAACTAAAAGACGCACATCTCGGGACATCAAAGCATAATTATAACTCTGGCATTGACATTCTATGCGCCGCACGACCCTTCACGCTGATCTTCGCAGAAACCATAGCAACCAAACCATAATTAACCATCAGCGTGTGACAAATTATCCACCCGTTACCAGTAAACCATTATATCGCGCGTCGTGCGATGGTTACAAATGCCTAATTAAGCGTTGCATTATTACATTAGACTGAAATTATATTCGTTATTGTAGCAATAATTTTACCGATGAGGTGGTGTCCGGTGGTTCATAAGACCCACTTCTTAAAAAAATAAATAAATTTTCTTAATCGTTTTGTACACCTTAGTCCAACAATGTCATTTTGTTGGTCAATTTTCACGAATTAAATTGCAGTTTATAGAAGCACTTGACAAGCTGGTGGTCAAAAGAAATCCGATGCAACACACATTGAGAAGTACCTAAAATTGATAAAAATAGTAACTAACATGAAACGTATGGCACGCATTGAATTATAATTAACGGCTGTACTCGCAACTAATATCGGATTGTCTATGCCGTTATATCTCTATATCAATGCAACATTAAAGATGAAAGGACTCTACGCACGTGCTATGATTGCGAGCGGAGATGTGCGTCCTTTTGTTTAAGTGCCTTGTTATGATTATACATTATTGACATCCATGGCGATGGTGATGATGTTGTCGAAGGTGACGACAATGATGGTGACTATGATGAGTGCAAAAAGCGACTTACTGTACTGCAAACAAAAATGAAATATATTCCTTATACCTAATATTACATTTTAAAATATATAGTATGGTCTATAATATCCTCGGATACAATCAAAACTGAAGGAATAAAAAAAAAACATAATAATTAGAAAAAATAACTAAAGGTTAAAAAATACTTTGAAGAAACATACTTTTATTATTCAAAATGCTATCGGCATAAAAATTAATTTTCCCTATCTAATTAACTTATAAATACGTACTTAAAATTACGTACATTACTTCATAGAAGGAACACAAGTAATGTGCTTTTATAAATGATAGCCATGTAAAATTAAAATTCAATGAACAAAACCTAGTCAAATTTTAAAACATGTAAAACATGAATTCAAAATCACTCTAAGAATAAAAAATAACAATTATATTAAACAAGAATTTCTAAATTAGTTCACCTGTTAAAAATTCAGAGACGAAAAAAAAAATGATAAAGTCAGAAGTACTTAACACAGAAAATAGAAAAAGTACTGTAAGATAAATAAGTATTTGAA
>NW_022714876.1:0-693 GCF_011630105.1 Anneissia japonica
CGGGGAAAAAGAAATCAAAAGAAATTTAAAATATAAATAAGATAAATTGTGAATTCTGATTTTTTTTTCTCGTTAATATAAAGAGGGTGAGACCTCGTTCCTAACATTTATGATGATTTCTTCATTATACATCGATAGAGATGAGTAGTTAATGTTGTAATTGCTGCAACTAGCCAATACCGCTAGTCAGCAATGTTAATGCTCCCATAGGGCAATAAAGGAGTTTATGAGAGGATTTTAGAACTCTCTCTGGAGGATAAAATGGATTTTACTGGCGACAAGCTCAGTGAGGTAAGGTGAAAAGCGGTGCCTAGACGAGACTCTAGTTTTTACAATTTGATAGGTCTGCACATCAAAGCCACATACACGACATTAGCGCGTACTCATTTAAATATGCAAATCAGTTAAAAGTAAGCCATTAGCAGTGAAAATAATAGCAATATTAGCATTCTTATTTTTACAATTAAAAAAAACCATAGGCCTAATTATTTCTGTTAAACTGTTATTTTATATAGAAAACAACTTCAACCTATAAGAATATTCGGATATTTACTTCACTTGGAGGCTGAAGGTGGTTAAAGGAACACCTAATATACACATACATAATCCTCCACGCTGTTTATTATTATTATTATTATTATTAATATTATTATTATTATTATTATTATTATTATTACCGTATTATATATAGGA
>NW_022714877.1:0-745 GCF_011630105.1 Anneissia japonica
GTGGGTAAAACGACTTCTAAACTATGACGAAGCAAAGTGGAAAATTATCCCAGAATACCTTTTTTCAGAAAGTAGGCACGGTAAAAGTAATTTTTAACATGACATATTTGAATTTTACTGATATCAATGCACTTGACTTACCGGTCTTCTATAAAAATATTATCCAAGCATGTACAGAGTTTAACAACAACCACTGTGCCTGTCTCTTATACACATCTAGATGTGTATAAGAGACAGGCTATGGGGCAACCATGCAATACAACTAAAAAGCAAATCACTTTGTTACAGACACTGGATTACCAGTGGTATAATTTTAATTAAAGACATAGTTAACAAAAACAAATTTTTAAACTCAAATAACTTGTTGGCAAAATTGAAATATAAGTAAAACTGGCTAAACGAATATTTGTGCATACTTAAGGCCATACCTGATCAATGGAAATATGTAATTAAAACAGCTATTAATTTTGAAATTAAAGAAAAACCTAATATTAGTACAAAGTATAAAGGTATTAACACTTATACACATCTAGATGTGTATAAGAGACAGCCTAATGGACAAAATAAATGGGAAAAATACTTCAATAACAGCAACATAGACTGGAAAACGTGCTGGTTACATAAAGTATGTAAAATGAAGGACAAAAAGCTAGCACAATTCAATTACAAAATTTTAAATAGAATATTGCCTACAAACAAAAGGCTTTACATATGGAAAATTAAGGAATCCGAAATATGTAGTAAA
>NW_022714878.1:0-733 GCF_011630105.1 Anneissia japonica
ATAATAATAATAATAATAATAATAATAATAATAATAATAATAATAATACTCCTGCTGCTGCTAACTACCGCTATTACTACTACTTATGCTACTGTAGGCTTACTACACTTTTTTTTCATAATAGCCAGAACAATTTTTTCCAGGCTCAGTGTTCATTTTTCTTTGCCAATTACAGGCTCAAATTAATATTCTTTATTTCGTACTTATTTCACAATTTTCAAGATAGAAAATCATTATTGTACAGCAGATATCTGTACTGTATTATGGTGTAGAGGGTATTAGATAGTAATAATAATAGTAATATGCTTGATTTATTGGTTTCTATATTTTTTATTTAAACCTCATTTGATTTTTATTTAAACCTCATTTGAAATTTTACCTCAGCCTCAATTTGTTCTTATTTTTAAGCAATTTTAGCCTTGGTGCTCTTATAAAAAGTGTACTACTAATAGTACTAGTAGAAAATCCCCATTCGGCAAGCATGGACTCTATGCCATGAAAGCAGATTTGTTACCATCCCAATAAAATCTTTCGTAACCCCAATGGTTTAATCGAGGGTCGTGATGTAACGAAGCCATGCAATCCCCTTGTTTCGGACCGGACCGCCTGTCGGAATTGTTGCACCCCTTGTTGGAAAAATGCTGGAGCCATCAGTGGTTTAATGCTATATTTTGATGGATTTAACAAGCAAATTGAGTTGCATCTGAACGTCGTTATCAGAAAACGTATAAAC
>NW_022714879.1:0-1242 GCF_011630105.1 Anneissia japonica
CTGTATATTAACGTTAATATTGGTAATCTCATTACGTGCACTATGAGTATACCTATGTGACAGCACCACTGAACATTGTCGTTATACAAATTGATTGATTATTACTGTTATTAATCCTGATTTTTATTATATTTCGAAATTATGATATTGCAGTGCCGTTATTATTTAGATGAACATACATGTCGTCTAGCCTATTAGTAGGGAGCTTTCGATTTGTGCAAAGACGCGACGCTATAACAAATATCATTCATCAGTCTGATGAAATGTACCTGAAACGTCACTGAGGTAACATTTACTATTATCTCTTTGGTTATAATAAAATAAAATACCAGTAGGCCTATTTAATAACTAATATGTACGAATTTTTAACTATTGCGCGACAGACGGAAGGAAGCTACATGTGTAGATATTGTTGCATACGGATATCGATCAGTGTGTGAACTTTGACATGTATGTGTCAGGATGCATTCAATGATGAAGATCCTGTTTACCTTGACCATTTAGTATAACGTCACTACCTAAAAAAACACATTCGAATGAAGACACTACGAATATATTCGATACTCACGAGTGCTCTGTTGAGCTATGTCGGTTTAGAACCCAACGATACGATTTCCGTGTATAGTGGTGGTGAAAGGATTGGTAGGAACAGTGCTGCGATACGAACGCTCCTACTTGGCCATAAATAAATATATTCGATAGATTAATTTCGTTGACATTTTAAGTCAATCACTTATTATCATTATTTTTTAATTTTTATTTTAATACAATGACGATGCAAGTATGGGTTACTCACATACCTACATTTACTTTAAAATTTTTAATCAGGGAATACACCGTTGACTTTTTTCAGTGTGCAATATCTTCCGTACTGTTCCTAAATGTTTGAAAATAATTGGCTCCACACGTGCGCAACAGCGACTGTTAACATACATACCATTGTTTATTATTGACATGATTATATTATTTTAGTGATACAATTCAAGTAAATATGATGATTATCGGCCGATGGATTGATGGAAGGGTTGCCATTTATAATTATTGGTAAAATTGTTTAAATTCGATTCAATGTATAATATGATACTGAGGATGGTGGTGATGATAAAGGGTATATCAATAGCACATTATGGTAATCAATCAATATCTGCGGATATGAAATTAAATCCAGCAAGGCAAGGTTGTGCAACGTAAAGCACATAAACCTGCGTTGTTTGTGGGACATGCTGGTAGCCCTGGCTATTA
>NW_022714880.1:0-1052 GCF_011630105.1 Anneissia japonica
TCATAGTCTTTGGCAGCCCCTCCCCACTCCCATAAATTAAAAACAAATGAAAAAAAAAATTGTATAAAATTTAAGTCTGAGAGCCCCAACGATGTTGGGACTGATGTGGTCTACACTCCTATCTGTAAAAGTCCTTCTCTAGGCTCCCTCTATTTAACAATTTCTGGATCTGCCTCTGAACACTGCTTATTACAACTGATTACAAAAAATAATCTCCTAAAATCTTTATGTTACAAAAAAAAAAAAAAAAATCAGAAGCCAAAATAATTAAAAATTAAATGTTTTTGTTACCGCATATATATCATATGGAATGTAGTGATATAATCATGGGGAATGTAGTGTAGTCTTTTACACTTGGGAAATTTAAAAAAGAATGTTTTTCAAAGTCACATTCTCACCATGTCATACTCTGGTATGTCTATCTAAAGAAATAAATAAAAGTTTATAAATCATCAACATTTATGTAGCTTCTCCTTCTGATAGGTCTCAACTGTTCACGTACAGTACTATCACAGAATATTTAGAAAAGAAAGAAAAAAAAATACTTAAATTCTAAAAATATCTGATAAAAAGTTACATAAATATCTGAAAAAATAAAATCAAGTGGAAATTACTCTTGATTACTGGGAATGTACAAATGAGCAGGTAAGTTCTTCAGTGGCATACCTAGGAGGTATGCGGGGGAGGCACACGCCCTACCAAAAAATACTTGTGCTCAGTCACCCCATCCCACAAAAAAATCATGGTCAAGTAGTTAATAATCACCAAAAATTACCTTATTTTGAGCCCCTAACCTAATCATCGAGCCCCCACACGTGACCTTTGCACTCACCCATCAGCCCTCCACCACCCCCCCCCCCCTTTCAAGAGTCCTAGATATGCCACTAAAGTTCTTATTCCGTTGAAATTGTGTTCATACTGTTGTCTAGATTGTCTACTGCGTACACTTCATCATGCAGAACAAAAATAATGTATTGGTTAGATATGCATACAGTACTCCTAAGCACAATTGATTGACACTTCCACTAGGTATGGAATCTATGGGAGAATGT
>NW_022714881.1:0-1556 GCF_011630105.1 Anneissia japonica
AAAATCAAAAAATATGTGGTTAAAATTTTCAGATTTTTTGGGTGATTTGACATGGAATGACCCTGTAACTTTGTTGGGAAGATTTCCATATTGACTTCCTGTTTCTGAACACTATTTAAATTATTATTATTATTATTATTTTTATGTTTAAATGATTCAGTGTTATGAAAGGTAATCAAAGATATAATGCTCATTTTAAACATGCAAAGGTCAAATAAAAAATCACTTCTCTAGATGATTTGTTTTTAAGATGGATGAGGCCCCTTTTATTCTTCACAGTGATGGCCAAAACATATACCTTGTCGCATCCATGCCTATACCCAATTCACAAGTACTAAAAAATGTAACAAAATGTCACATACTAACGTGTGAATTTAATTCCGTGTAACATCTTCATAATCTTGACAAATATCAAAGATGTACTGTAACAATGAAAAAAACAAAAAATCCCCATTAAATGCCAAAAAAAATTAATTACAGTATTAGTTTCTTGCCCAGGATTTGAAATTGTTATTATTGAGGGTACAGTATTTACTATTTGCTATATACTATCCTAAGGTAAACTTATCCTATGGTAATTAGTAATAACAGAAATTGTTTACAGTGTAAAAGAATTAAAGTGAGCCATTGTAATGAATACTGTACTTCAATTTATATTTCTACCTGTACTTAGACATTTTAATAATAATAATAATAATAAATTATTAATTATAATTAATAATAATAATATAAAAATAATATAATAATAATAATAATTATTATTATTATTATTATTAACAATAATAAGTAATAATTAATAATAATAAGTATTATTTATTATGATTTATATAGCGCCCTTCCAAAATCAAGACGCTTCACAATGACTTACACCAACTAATATCTAAAATTCATACAAAATTAGAACCATTAATAGCTATAATAGGTAATTGGTAATCCATATAAAAATAAAATAAGAATAATTTACAAAACCTTAAAAAATAAAAATTTTCTTAAATTTACTATTCATACATTATTATTTTACAGTTATTGTTATTTTTAAAAATTTGATAAAATGCAGGATTATAATTAATTACTCAGGTCTATAAAAATATAAAATATATAAAAATGCCCAAATTCAAATAAAAATGTTACAATTAATAGAGTACAGTATACTTAAAACATTATTATTACGATTCAACATTCAAAAAGCTTACTGTAATTTCAAACTTTGTCTTACAGATTATTATTTATATTTTGCACTGAAAAAAATAATTGTATTTTGTTAAAAATAGCAAATAGTAAATTTTTTAATGAGGCCCCAAACTTTGATGTTGAAGGGGACGTGAAAGTAACAATTAAATTAATTTGGCTTAAAGGGGCGGAAACATTTTTTGGCCAAATACGATAATTGTTATAGCCTGTCCATGTTGTATGCTTATAAGTTATAGTTAGACATGATGTGCCTATATATGGTCATGATGTGATGTCATCATGACCATATTTAGGCATGTCACATGTTTTTGTCAAATGAAGGTTTATAGTCTGGACAGAACTTAAGGGGTTATCTATTTTCTCCG
>NW_022714882.1:0-2121 GCF_011630105.1 Anneissia japonica
TAAATTCTTGGAATCTATAAAATTAACTTTAAATTCTATTTTTGAAATCTAATCGGTCTCCTAGACCACAAGTACATTAGTATTTGCAGATAAATCAACTATAATAGACTTAATGATGAAGCATGTCCTATTATCTCAAACTTATCTGAGATTTATCAGAGCGAATCCTGTTCAGTGAGCTGATAAAGTGGGTAGCAAACAAATTTAATATCATTGCTTTTAGTAGGTAATAGGTTATTCACACTTTAGGAACAACTATGTTTAAAATGATGATTCAAAATCTAACTACTGAATTTTAAACCAAATACGCAGCATACTTAAATGAACATATTTGATACAATAATAAAAAAATGTAATTTATTTACACACTTGGGATAGTAGACATAACTAACAGGGAGCAATTAGGTATAAAACACTTTAGTTTAATTATAGCATTATGAACTTTTGCTATGTTGGATGTACAGTAGAATGAAATTTGTATTTTGGTTGAATTACATTTTTTTGCATTAGACAAGACTTTTTCTATTCCTTGTATTTAATCCTTTGTTTTCTGATTTAGAAAATAATTTTGCAAAAACATTCAGACGGAGGGGAAAAAATAAAATTTTATTGGTGAATGTAAAATTTGATGGTTCAAATTTATATAATTAAACACCGCCTCAGATAATCCAAAAAATTTGTCGACCTTAAATTCTCCGAGGTCTGCACCCTCGGCGATTTTTTACTACCTAGGCCTATCATAGTATAAATTACGATTTTTCCGAACGCTAGACCTTACATCATCATCTACAGATTGTGATTTTGTTAATTTCTCTATTAAATCAATATATTGCCAGTGAAAGATTGGTCGTACTTGTATTAATTTAATAGTGTAGTATAATACATATGTTTTACATAAGAAAATCGCCGAATAAATTTTGTTTTAGCATTCGTTTTATTATTATCTTTAGCATGGTAAATATCACTTTCGTAGAAGCTACGATCATCATTGCAGGCTGCTTCAAAACTGCCCACGCATGTCTTTGCGCATGCCCAGAATGATCTATCAGGGATTTTCCACACATGTACAGTACTTGTCAGTAGTGAATTAACGATGCGATCGTGAATTGCATTTAAACGAATGGTAGAATTAGGCCTACAATATGTTGAATTCTGTTGTTTTAAGATAATAAACAACATTTTAAATATGATAATAATACTGTAAAATGAAGACAAATAATAGGTTTAGATAAGCCTTACGATCTACGCGGCCCACATGGCTTCAATTGGGCGATGTTATAAGCCTTGGCTGGCTAGCGTCATTCCTACCTAGGCCTAGCCTACGAAACGACTAGGCGAGAAAGACAAGACGATTGTACACAAACCATACGTACTGCATGCCTATTAGAAATAGTTATTGTGCAAACAAATCTGTATTATTAACCACCAATTTCCTTGGTTTGACGATGTACATGAAATTTAGTGTCTGCTATAGCCTGTTTCAGTCAAAGTTTTTGACTTTCCAAGCAGTTTTTGAAGCAAAGAAATCTAGGCCTAGGTCGGCAAAAAATTGCCGTCCTGTAGCAATTCTGGCTCGGCAATATGGTCGGCAATTGCTGATTGCCGACGTGAAATTTATGGGCTGGATAATCGCTGCAGTAAAGCCTCCAAAAAATACTGTAAGGGCCGTAGGACTCATTGGAACATTTAAGGCTATTGACAAAATTGTTTGCAAAAACTTTACCTGCAATTTCTCCTTCCAAGTCACTCTGACAAAGACGAGTTTGTTGGTTACCTTGGTCTACTACTGGTCCTGGATCTTCCATATCCTGTAAATATAATATAAATTGAATACAATATTAATGTAATAGTATATGATATAAAATGGAGTAGATTTAATATGTTTTTACGTAATAAAACAACATTTATTTCTCAATAATTTTACAACAGCTTATCATAAGGTTCAACCAGTAAGTGGCCAACAAAATTTAGTCACAAAAAAACCCAGTCGGACTCATGTGTCCTAGATTTGATGTGAAATATTGTCAAAAAGTAAGCCCAGTAGAAATGATTATTTGGGTCATTCCATGCCAACTCAACAAATGGGATGGCTGGGTACCGTCTCAGATTTTCTTGAAACTC
>NW_022714883.1:0-11796 GCF_011630105.1 Anneissia japonica
TTGCTGAGCGAATCAGAGGAATATTACTCCCGGTTTGCAGGAATTACAGAGCTACAGCTATTGGATTAAATTACTGAACTGAATCATGCCACAGCAGTTCCATGTATGACCCAGACAATACTGTAAAGTCTAGGCCTGAGACATTGTAATAAAACATTTCATTCTTCTAGGCCATTCAAGCTATTCCTGGCAAAATTTCACTAAAAACTTACTTTTTTTTTAGAAAATATGCATTTGCATTACTCAAATTATTATAAATCATGGAAAAATATTGGCATGAATTTTAGTTTTATCACACAAAAGAATTTAAAAAAATGAGAAATACAGACTATTCTCATAAAATATTACCATTTTCTTGACGAATCCATCGTTACTAGGCAAATTTAGAATTCTCTATATACATACATACATATATGCATACATACATACATACATACTGTACATAGAAAAACTTTTTGTTGCAATTTGTCCAACTTTAGTGCTTGAAATCCGTATTTCTGATGGACTATTAGAAAAAAAAAATATCCTAAATGATTAGTTGTTACTGACTTGTGTGATTTTGTTACAATATGGTTGTTTGGGCGTAGTTTTGCGTACGTTAACGTTCCCAAAATATGAAAATGTTTTTAATTTGCGTACGTTATTATAACGTTTTTACAACGTTTTGATGCAAACATTAATCTGCAATCAAAAACGCAGTTACATGGCGATGTTTTAAAATTGTTTTTAAAACGTTTCACAAAAACGAAAACAATCTTGGGAAAATTAATGCACATTTGGTTGTGATACCGTAACGTTCAGTGAACGTTGTGATTTCGTTTTATTTGAAACACTAATTGTTTAAGAGTATCTTGCGTACGTTATAATAACAATTTTATAACGTTTTGGTGCTAACAATCTGCAATCAAAATACAATGTTACATGACAACGTTTAGAAATTGTTTTTAAAACGTTTAAAAAAAAAAACGATAACATTTGTTCGGAAATTTGGTGCAGATTTGGTTGTAGTATAACGTTCCGTAAACGGTTTGATTTCATTTTACTTTATACACTGTTTGCGAGTATTTTGCGTACGTTATTATAACGTTTTTATAGCGTTTTTGTGCGAACAATCCGCAAATAAAAATACAATGTTACATGACAACGTTTAAAAATTGTTTTTAAAACATTTTAAAAAACGATAAAATTTGTTCGGTAATTTGGTGCAGATTTGGTTGTAGTATAACGTTCCGTAAACGTTTTGATTTCGTTTTACTTTATACACTTGTTTGCGAGTATTTTGTGTACGTTATTATAACGTTTTTATTACGTTTTAGTACAAACTCCCTTACACGGTGACGTTTTAAAACCGTTTCGAAAACGTTTCTCAAAAACGAAACCCAAACTATAACCAATGCAAAACGTTTTTTAAACGTTTTGTGTTAGCTGGGTTCCTCTGGTCTTCGTGGTCATGTCTGCCTGGAAGATGGTTGATTATTGGTTTAGCAGTATATTAATCAACATACTAAAATGCAACTATGTAAATCGTATCAATAATAATAACATAAACATCGATAGATGCTATATAAAAATCATAAAATCCATTGGTTTGATTATCAGCATAATAACATAATAATGTTAAATCATAAGTATTAGTCTTACTAACTTGCAAAAAAACATTATTAACTAACACAAACGTAATAAAATCCACTGTTTTCCCACAAGAAATCATGGATACAGTAGCAATAGATTACATTAGGGAGATTATTGTTAACCACACACACATAGCATACGCACACCTCTGTGCCTATTTGGCGTTCCATACAAATATATTACGGCCGAACAAGTGTACGGCCGAACCGGACTTCATTCCTAGGTCCTACCTATAGAAGGCCCCTCGCTAGGCCTAGACTAGCTAAGGCCATAAGCGGCAGTAAAACCTAGGCCTAGTCCTAGCTATTCATGACATCAACAGAGTCACGCTTCACATCACTTGCATGGAAATTTATAAAAAAAAAAAAAAAATTGAAACAACGTGAAATATGAATAAAAATAGGCTAGGCGTAAGGGCAAGGCAGTGGAGTGCGAAAGTAAAAAAAAATAATACGTTTTACTTTAATACAATAAAAATAAAGTTGCAAGAACACAAGTACCATATTCATTCAAATAAATTCCCCTTGCTTTATTGTTCAGAGGGGTTTTGACTTGAGGGGAGGTTTATTTTTAGTAGGCATTTATAATATTAAAGGCAGCGGAGCTGTAATTTTTTTTAAATTTTAGTCTGGGCCGACAATACGTTTTAAGTTTTACTGCTCTCTATAAATAATTAGGGTGCGGTATTTTATTATTCAAAACCTACAAAAAAAAATCACAATACAGTACAGTAAAGTAAACTATGTTCAAACTTTTTATTACAGTACTTACTCAAAATACCGTATCATATTTTAATGAACGTGTGAAACTCCATCGCTTCAGAGCAAATTAATATCAATGCATTTTCAAAATCAGACAGCATAGATCTCGAAGAATAATATCTAAAACAAACAGTTTAGTACAGTAATTCTGCAGTGAAATTTTCCTGCCGTTGGTATGCCACACAGGGTACAGTAATAGACATTGGTTGAGTTTTTATAGTAAATTTGCACGCAACATCATAAACATTAAAACGTACACATTTGATAGGCGAGACTTTTTTTATTCCTTGTTTCGCATACCTATTTGTTTAAAAGATCATCGGAGGAGGGCAGAATAGGAATAAAAAGAAAAGTTTGCTTTCTTATTTAGCAAATAGTTTTACCAAAAACAGCCATACGGAGGAGGAAATAAAAATAAAAATTGTATTGGTGAATGTAAAATAGGATGGTTAAATGCTTCAAATTTTATAATTATGAAGAAATATACATGTCTTATCTTTGGATATTTCAAGGCAGCGGAGGGCGTAATACAAATTTTTAAAAACTTTTTTTTTTCCGGAAATTTCCACATTTTTGTGGCAGCGGGTGCGCTAACTGGTCAAAATAAAATTTAATTTTTATTCAAAATCATCAGTATTTGCAGTCGACGGGTTCACTAAACAAGCTATAAAAAAATCTCGCCTCAAACGGGTCTATAATGAAACTGTCCTTTTTCAGGTATGAGCACTGATGTTAAGTAACATCAGTGTTTGCAGTGGTAGGTGCTTTTATGAATACCATTGACCTATGTTGACAGGGTCAGTTTTAACTGGAAATGCACTTATAATTAATTGTTAATTATGTATATCAGGTTTGGTTCATCATAAAATATGTTCTGTATTATTCAATATTTTAAAATCAAATGAGATTTATCTATGGATTTATTAAGTGCCGACAGCATGAACTAAATTATGGATAATTGTTGAACTGAAATTTAATTACCGGCTTAAAGAAACTTTACAGTACTTCAACTTCATATAGTACCGGTGTGTGTATTTATGAAGCACATTTAGAAACATTTATGCTACCTAGGTGAAAATAAATATGATATGACTATGATAATGGTAATTCTAATTTCACTTTTTTATGAAAATTTACATGGTACAAACCCTCAATTCTGTTAGGAGCACTATAGCATTTTTCTTTAATGGTGCTAAATAATAAAACAAAACTAAACAATGATGTGTAGAATTGACCTAAAGGCCTATCATTTAAAGATGTCAGAAAGACAAGAAATACCTAAAAAATTCAAATACAATTTTGAATAGCTCATTTGAAAGTAGATTCATTGATTTACAGACATTTTACTACAAAAATCTTTAAATTGAATACTGACCATCTTAAGGATTTATGCAAAAGAATACAGAAAAGTTATTTAAGCAATCCAAATATGGAATTAAAATGTTTATTTCTTTTTACATGATGCTCACTGGTAGTACATCTTTAAATTAGCTTAAATTATTCATCACAAAAAGCTATTCAGCATTCAGCATTTTATTTAGCACTATGTGATTTTCCCAATGACTGATTGTATTCCACAGCATGACTAAGGCTGTGTGGAGCTGCTGTCCTTCTTTTCTTCTTGTCAATTGAATAGCCATGTTCTTTGACGAACGACTTTGCTGGCCTCCCTGACGTCTTTCGTCTGGCTCCTCGCCCCATATGTGCCCGCCTTGCTGTGGCAGTTGGCTGTACGCCAATGGTTTTCCCACTCCCTCTGAGTCTGTCATTGCCTATTGAAAATTACAAATTTCTTTAGAACATAAGACTGAAAACTGAAATAAGGAATAAAAATATATCTACTGTACAATTTATTATAAGAATATTATACCTCTTGTCATCAATGATTCAGTCACACCTTGATATTTTCCAAATGTGCTCAAGGCAGAACACATATGTGTGGTGGTCTTTATATGTTTCAAGTTTTCTTCAAATTTATTAATTGCAGGTCCCATTACACCCGGGTCAGTCTGCAGCATTAGGATCATTGTGTCATAAAAGGAGCGCAGAGTGTCTGTGGCACTGTCGACTAAATCAAACATTAACATTGTGTAGTTAACTTATGAAAATGAATAACAGATTACAGCGTTTGGAAGTTTCTTCTGAAATTAACTTACACAACATGGAGGTATAAAACAGCAACAACAGTTCTGATCAAAATAAGACCTACATATATGTAACATGTATTTATACATTGTACTGTTGTCATAATACATGACACAACACAATCACATTATGGAGACAACGCAATAACATTATGGAGCTAACTACTGTATGACTTTTATCTCAAGCTTTGATTAGATAATTAAATGTTAAATAACGCTGAATTCAATAATGCCATTAAAGACATACTGCCAATAAAAAATATAAAAAGAAAACCTTCAGAAATAACAACAAGACAGACAAATTGATAGTAAGTTTTCAAATGAACACATTTAAATTGATTGCAAGATACAAATTTTAAGCACTCACAGAAAAAAAAAATGTTTTGAGAGTTTATAACTTACAGTGAAATATACAAACTAAGCAATTGAATTTTGGTTTTATTGATAGTATTATTAGATTTATGAGGCAGTATATCTTTAACTTTTCAATAATTATTTTACTCACCAACAATATACAGCCATGACATCCAGTGTTACATAATTAACTGTGTGTTGTGTTGATCAAATCAAATGTAAAATATAAAACAAAGGAACAAGGATTGAACATTTATATAATTTAAATAGCATCTACATTAGTAAATTTCATTGCTAATGTTTCCTTAAAAACATATTAGATAGGCATATATGATAGTCAACTGTATAACATCAGAATCAATAACAACATGCTGAAACAACATCAATTCAAAAATGAGTGTTTAGTATCTAAGTTAACAATAACATAAATTAGAATGATATTGTTAGATGATTTAAAGTGGACATTTAAATTCTGAAAGTAATGTAAAACAATAATAACACTAAATTATTACCTAGTTCAGATGAAGTTCGATCATAAGGGTCGTCATGAGGCACATTCTGCAGGTTTTCATGCCACACACCTTGAGGGTCATCAAGAATCACATCTTGTGGGTCTTCATGAGACACATCCTGGGTGTCATCGAATAGCATGTCTTGGGGATTGTCATCACCTTGTTGGTTATCAATGGGAAATTCAGTGTTGGCCACTGTTAGGCCATCAAAAAAGCCAGGTAGTGGTGCTGCTTCCTTTCCTTTTAAAAGTACGTTAAACAAAACATATTAATTTCTAAAATCTAAAAATTAAATTCTAAAGTCAAACCACTTATTACTAAGTCTTCTTATTAGTGTATTGGGCAAGTAATATAATCAAAATAACAATGATAACAATATTATTAAAATTGTGCAGCATTTTTAGGTAGTATTATATATATATATATTTACCTGTTGCAATCTTATGTAAGCATAGCCTCATCTCTGCGTTGCTCACAGGTACAAAGTTGGATGTAGCACATTGGTAATGCTTTACAATAGACCCTTGATGCTTGCAGGGTCCACCAGTTTTGCCTACTGGGCAGGTACAGTGGCCGACTTCCACATTAATGTTGTACACATTAAGACCACTTCTAACTTCAAAGTCCACTGCAGAAATCTGATTTATGTAAATACAAAAATCAGAAAGCGGTTAGACAAATTAATACATATTACACATACATATTATTATTACAGTATTATTATTAATATTATTATTATTGTAAGTAATTGTAAATTATTTTGGAGCAGTATTGTATTTACTATTTTTTCTTTGTACAATGTATAGTGTTTGTGTTTACTAACAAAAGCATAATCTTTTAGTATGTTACCTGAGTGATGTTGTGTTTTGTAATATTCTTGTCTGTTGGCATAAACCTTGAAGTCAGCACATAATAAAAACATTTTAATACTGGGCATGTGTGTATATGACATGAACATTAGGCCTTTATAATAAAAAAAAAAAAATATTAGATTTAATATCACCTATCTAGGCTGGAAAAGTGATGAGGATGGATGCTTTTTATTTTTTATTTTGCTAAAGCCAAATATCATTCACTATTGAATTGTTTGCTGGCACATTGATATTCAAAGTAAAATACATGACTGAGATAATACAAACAATATCTACTAACTATTTACTAAAAAAATGAAAAAAAAATTCCTCCCTCAACCTGCTCAAAAAAAAAAATTAAAAAAAAAAAAAGATTCAAATTTTTCTTTTAATGCCATAGAATACATGCGCATGAGGGTGATAAACTTATCATTTTTTTATTGGGCCATCTATGCAACTTACTCTGATATACACATGTCAGTGAGTGTACTTTCGTTTCGTACAGATTCATTATTTCATCTTCGCAATCTGCATACATGATTGTCTTTAGTCTGATGAGGTGCTCAGCACGTCTTTCTTTGCAAACAGCATTTTTTTCCATTCCATAGCCATCTCCACGTAGCTTGTAGAATATGGAAAATGCATAAGAGTGTTGTTGCTTCCGGAAATTCTTTTTTTATAGCATTTTGCTCCGCGGATGAGTCATCAGTCATAAAAACTGTTGGTCCCTTTATACCTCGTCCACCAAAACACCTACATGAAGATTCAACATGACACTCAATTTAGTTTAATGTAAATATTCCATTTCAGTAGTACTGTATAAACTGCTATAAACAGTATTTCACAAAATTCAAACATTAAGCTCACATGAATACCTACCTCTGAGGTAGAATGATTTTGTACAGTGATAGTGCTTCGGCAATTGTCTCCTCTGATTCTGATGTTGGGATTAAAACACCCAGTGGCAAACCACCAGCACAACTGTGTGTTAAGAGGATGAAAACACTACAATTGTGGCGATCCATGTTTGAGGACGCGTCCATGAAGACAATTTCTCCAGAATGCTTGAGGTTCTCGTGGACGCGCTTCATCAATGGAGTGCACACAGCAACAATAGGCTTATCGTTTAAAACTTTCACAGCCATGCAGGTGCTCCCAATCTCTTCGTTGTAGTTTCTGGCATGGCTGTCCAAAGCTGTTATCATTTCCTCTTCTGATGCATTCCCGTATTGTTCCTTGAATACTTTGCTGTATAACCTGGAATTTGTAGGTAAACCTTTAAACCAGTGGTGAGCATAGGGTTGGAGGGCGAAAGTGATTTCCTTTTAAATACTACTTTTTAAAATTTTAAATACTAACAATGGTGATGATGAGATGGTGCTGATGATGATGATGATGATGATGATGGTAATGTAGTCAGTGAATATTTTTACAATGGAAAAACTATAGATATAAATCAAGAAAATATTACTATTTATTTGAATACTGTTACAGTAACATATCATTGTTATAGTAATGATTTATTCATTCTTTATGCAATAGTACTTATGCACTGTTTTTCAAAGTGGTTCAATATAAATACTTTTAAAAAAACTTTAAAGGTAAGAAAAATAAAAAATATTGTAAGGAAAATCAATAAAAATATTGTTACAACTGTCCATTAAATGTATTATTGATATTCAATTTCAACTTACCTATGCGCATATGGTATATCGGGGCAAAGCGAACGATCAGCAGCAATGACCGGATATTTCTCGCCATACTTCAGCATCAACTGTTGCTTATACATTTCAACAGCTGCTTTTGGTCCATGCCTTCTTTTAAACAATTCGATTAAAGAGTTGGATGCTTCTTCCGAAACATCCCTATGCTTAAGTGCATCAGCACACATAACTTTGTGGTTATGTGTGTACTTCAATCGTACTGCTGTTGGATACTTCATTGACAGTGCATCCTTAATCTGTTAAAAGAAAACAACATAGTGAACATACTGATTATGAAAAAGAAAGTTTTTAGGTACAGTAGTACTACAATAGAAACATGTTTATGGGGAATTATCACAAACTGGTTGTTTGACAATTAAACCACTAATTATTTTACCACTAGTCAATCATTAATTTGTTACAAATTTGTTGACAGTATGTACTAAAAAAAAACTACCTTGAATCTTTGCTAACGTTTTTTACAGTAATCATCATGTCTGCATTACAGTTGGTATGTTTTGAAGCCACTCGACGCTTCGAATTTGTATCCAAACTCTCTGGTCTTGTGTTGTGGTGGCAGCGATATTCTTTCTGCAATAAGATAATACTTGTATATTAAGATTCAAGATATTATATAATAAGAATTAAACAAGTAGATCAATGTGTAATTAACCAAGAGCAGCAGCATGGTTGGAGTCAGAAAATGGATCAAGGTTGAAAGTAGAGGCACGTGGCCACCCCCCCCCCCCCCCTGCCGAGTTTTGCCACTACATTTTAAAATTTCAACGTATATATTTAAATTAGCTTTACTCACTTAATTCTATTCTGAAATGTTGTCCCCTCCCCTCCCCATTGAAGAATCTGGATCCGCCCCTGGTTCAAGATGGAAAAACTGAAGATTTAAAAAATTGGTTCTGCATGAAAGAGGCCAGATGGGTAATTGAACAATACAACTTGTAATTGGATACAGGATTTATATAAATGCAAATAATATTGGATCAAGTTAATGTTTTAAACATTTTAGTACAAGCGAGTTTGTATCCACATGAATTTTGATTATTTGTTAATGCCACTTCAGATTAATGAGATTATTATTCCTAAATATTGAAGTTCTTGGGTAGTATTTATCAGAGATCCAGGGGAGCGAGAGGGAGAGGGAGAGCGATTGTGTAAAGCGATTATATTTTTTTAATTAAATGTTCATAATCATTTTATTTTTAAAAATTATTATTAAAATTATTCTTTGTTAGATCTATATAATTTTGTAATGGAAGTTTTTTAAAATCAAGAATATGTAGCATTTAATTTAATATTGGATAATGGATCTTCAGATCATACCTTAAAAAGAACTTTAGTTTGTGCTCTTGGATATGTCCTTTTAACCCTCCAAGTTGTATATGTCAGGATGCTGAAATCATCCAGCCAGGTCTTTAATTCTTCCTCATTGTGAATGACAAGTTGGCAATTCAGTGAAAATGAGGGCTCATTAAAGGAGTTTTCAAGCTCTTCATAGTCACTTATAATGTACAAAGCAGTGTTTGGAAAGAGCTTCTGAAAAAGAACAGTGAAAAAATCACTTTAAATTGCATATTAATTCTGTGTAATTTTATAGTTCGATAGCATAATAAAAATATCATTGTTTCAGTATTAAAAAAGTATAATAAAAATGATGGTAATATATTATGACCATAATGATATTAATAATAATGACTCCTTATTTGTATATAATTGTAAATGTATGTGGCACTTAACCATTACAAAAATTACAGTATTTGGTTTCAATCAGAATAAAAAAAAATAATTGTTTGCCTGAGAGTTTGACCTGAGATGTTGGTGTAAAATGTCTGTAATTTC
The DNA here is from genome assembly GCF_011630105.1 of Anneissia japonica. Lineage (NCBI taxonomy): Eukaryota > Metazoa > Echinodermata > Crinoidea > Comatulida > Comatulidae > Anneissia > Anneissia japonica. Next base: position 9,812 of record NW_022714883.1, read on the forward strand.
AATTTAGCAAAACTTGTGGAAATTGATAATATATTTGATCTAAATTAACATGACTATAGTAATTTGATTTCTAAGTGGCATTTTATATTATTTTTTTTAGATTTCACATCAGAAAGTGTAAATTTGTTTTGAAATTTGTTTAAAATGTATTTATTTATCTATACTTTACTTATATGTTCAGTCAAAAGTTGTTGAAATAGCAAGCTTAATTTTTAAACACTGGTAAAACATTGATTACTTTTATATCTAGCATTGCAGCAAAGATTTTACTGTACACTAGAAGTTCAAAAACAAGAATTATTCCTTGCAAAAAAAAAATAAAAAAAATTTTCATGATGTATGGTTAAGAAATGTTATTAATAAATAATAATAATAATAAATAATAATTATTAATAATAATAATATTATTATTACTATTATTATTATTATTATTATTATTATTATTATTAATAAATAATATATGAAATCTATCTTAATTGAGGCACGATGTTACCTTAACTTTATCTGGCAGTATGCAAGATTCCATCTGTTATTTTTGTAATTCTGCAAAGTATCAAATAATTAATTACAATGCAAAGTATACCATACACCTTTGTAATGACTTGGTATGCCTATATCTAAATTTAAATCAAGAGATGTCAGTATGCATATTATTTTTTGAACTTTGACTTAAATCTTTACTACTACTTTTTAGAAAAAATATATATGTCCTTTCATATAGATATTTGTTTGTATTAGTTTTTATGGGCTACAGTTGCTATATTATAAATTGATTGATTTATGCATTTCTTATATTTTTATATTATAATGGTGAATAAAATGAGTGTATAAGAATTATTGAATTAATAAGACCAGATTTATAATGTTATACAGTAAGTTAAGTATGTTTTAATTATATATTAATATAGGCCTTATTCATTTTATAATAATATACCACATATTTTGATATTTGCCAACAATTCAAGAAGACAAACTAAGAAAATAATAAAAATTAATCAAACAAGAAAGGCTGTATTATTTACCTCAGGGAAAATAAGATAAGATAGGCTCAAGCATCATAGGCCTAATGGAAAGGGATACATTAAACCTCAATCCTGACTGATAGCTAGCCTAGTAAATAAATAATGTAATCTGTATAATTTTAATAACAATGTATAGTATATTTAATACATATAATATTTCTGTATAGTTATATAACATAATATTCAAAATAATTAATTATTATTCACCTTCTAAAGTTATATTTGACTGTTCCCTGTTTTGGCGCGACGAATCGTATCATTCGTTGACGCCCCCTTTCTGAACCAATCAAATGATTTGTTGACGCCCCCTAGTTGACATCATCCGATAGCTCTCTTCTTCTGGTCGGGTCGCGTGGGATCGGGTCAGCCGAGACGGCCCGAACAGAGTTTCATGTAAATGTTTCGTACGGAAAAAAAAACAGTAAATATACAAAATGATATAAAAAATAAATGTCTAAAGATTAAAAATACGGTACATAAAATTACATAAAAATTCAGTTTCACATATCAAATATTACATACATAGGCCTATTACATTAAAGAAATATTACAATTAAAAATATCAAGTAAGAGAGAATGGCAAATAACAGAAAAGTCTACACCCTCAAAAAAAAATTGTAATTTTGACAATGTTTAGAGGTATAAACATATAATTACAATTAACTATGTATGAAATGTTGGGGTTAGTCACCATACAAGGCTTATGCGGATAAAGCCAGCCCTGATTACTTGCTATTGGTTGCCAGATGCTATTTTTTGATTATCACAGATGCCATAATTTCATAATTTGTTCACATCATGCGTGCTGTTTCTTCCCCCTTGTTGGGGAGTGGTATTTGGCTCTATAATTGCCAGTTGTTATTTTCGGGCATCCCAAAATTATACTTTTAGACTACAATACCAGGGAACAGCAATCATAATAACGTCTTTGATTGGATTTGAATATTAATTTAGTCCGATGAC
>NW_022714883.1:11850-13829 GCF_011630105.1 Anneissia japonica
GGTTTGGCGACCCGACAAAATCAACAATTCCAATGCAATGCAAAGCAACGATAACTAATTTTAAATCAATACCAAACATGCCTATACGCTACAACCAGAACCATCACATTTTTGCCCAGCTTTTTAGTCCCCGTGCTCAATGGGAAGATATGGCTTTGCTTTCTGGAAGTATTACTATTTTATAAGACTAAATATAGCAACCCAAATTAGTCTATACCAAATCTAAACTACTGATTTTTCTCCAGGCTTTTTCCCTGTACCCGTACCGGGCCTTTATTTTCCATTGATTCCAAATCAAACAAAGTTTCATCTTCATCATCATCATCATCATCATCATCATCATCATCATCATCATCATCATCATAATTATTTCATATTTTTTCTGGGCATCCAGGTATAAAAACAAAGTTTCCACGGTATGACCACTGAACCCTTGTAAAAATAGCCACATTTAATAACATTGTGCTCCTCCCCACTCTTTTACAAAAAAAGCTGGATAGCCCTTGAATGTTAATGCTCTTTGTGTCCCTCCCCACTCTTTTACAAAAAAAGCTGGATACCCCTTGAATGTTAGTGCTCTGTCTATATCACCTGTTAGATCTGTACATGGAGGTATCATGGTCTGTCTGAGCGTAATCGCTGTAAGGTCTACCAGAAGAAAACACAGGATTTAATTACAGCATTTTAACAATTAAAGTGATACTGACCTGGAGCGTGATAAATAATTGATTATGCTTCAGACTGAATTTGGTAAGTGTAAACAGTACGTTTGTCGAAACGCGACGTTATTTGAGGCATAGGAGGCCTACTGACTGTATTTCCATAGATAATTCATAGCATACTGTATCATGTGTATTCATAGAACATGTTCTAGGCCTAATTAATTAATTGCATATTGTTAATATTTCTCTTAATATTTCTACGTCGTGTAGATATAATATTATTACAGTTATCATTGTTATTCCTTGTCATATTCGTGTTTCCTGCACTTTACTTATTCATGGAGGAATAAGCAACTTAATTGCATTTTGAACAATATATCATTTTCGCAGTAGACCTACATTTGCCTATTCCCATGATTTAAAAAAATCTTACGAATTGTAATTTCGTCAATGCTACCACATTGTGTGTCCAGATATAGCATTTTACACCTTGATGCTTTTTTCTGTATCATGTACAGGGCATAGGCATTTATTATCTCTATTTTTTCTTGAGTCATACCAGTAAGAATATGATGCCCTTAAAAAAATCTTCCTATTAGTATTATATATGAGAGAGTACCTCATGAAGATTATTCACACACCCTCGAGCCTGCTATGGGGATATATTCATGCCAGGAAACTTAGAATATGGAATATAGTGTACGCTGGGAGCAAATATTTTAATATAGATAAATTTAGTAAATGTACGATGTACAGTATATATTGTACTACATATTTTGATAACAATAACTTAGTTTAGATGCCTTAAGTTTCAAAATTTGCTCACCTTGGCCCAAAACATATGGGGCAGAGGTGGGTATATCTCTAGTCCCTACTAACTTTAAATCTTTGTCTGCCAATAGACAGAATGTAGAGGGGTGGTGGTTATACAGGTTTGCCAGCTTGTATTTCCAGGCATCCAGAGGTACCATATTTCCAACATAGACGCCATCTCCGTGCTAATTTTATTTCTTTGAAGGGAGGGGCTAGCGGCTCTACAAATTGTCAGTATTTATTTCCGGGCATTCGGAGTTGCAAAAAAGTTGTTAAACAACCATGATGAGGCTGATAGTGGATGCCAGGCCCGTAGCCAGGGGGGTTTTTAGGGGTTCGGTCGAACCCCCCTTTTTCAGCGAATCCCCCTTTTGCCAGCGAACCCCCTTAGCCAGAAAACGAACCCCGTTTCCAAAATAGTGCAATTAATTACAAAATGAGAGCATTTTTGGCACTGTTTATTTGTCGCTATCGATCGTAGTCCGATCGTAGAAATCAAAACAA
>NW_022714884.1:0-579 GCF_011630105.1 Anneissia japonica
GGTGGGGGGGGGGGCAACATTTCCGAATTTGTATCACTGACTCAATTGGATTGGAAGTTATATAAATAATAAAGGACAGTTTTTCTACAATTATATATCCTTTATAAAATTTGTGTATACAGTACATGAATTTATCTCCTTTTATATATATCGTGTATACATATAATACATATATGAATATTCAAGTGATAAAAAGATGAGGGGGATTCATAATGATCTGTCTTACTTGCGGTACACCAAGATCCAGTGGCGGATCCAGGAATTTGAAATAGAGGGGGCCTGGAGAGGGACATTCACAGGTAGAGGGTCTATATTTCCTCAGCCCCACCATGATTGGGCTGAGGTAAGAAAATTTATGATTATGGCACCTCTAGATGGCCGGAAATGGCACTCCTAGACTAAAAATTTTAGTCGAATTTTCTTTTTTTCGTATTTTCTTTTTTTAAATTCGGCAAATTTAGAGGGGCCCGGGCCGACTTGGATCCGCCTATAAAGAACTAGTGCTGTTCAACTATGCATGCGAAAATGAATGTGCACGATCAGCTGCTTTAATCAGATTTAAATTCCCAAACGGTGTAA
>NW_022714885.1:0-676 GCF_011630105.1 Anneissia japonica
AGATCTCAGGTAGTTAAAATTAAATCAAAATTATCAGATCCTAAAAATATCACTATTGGTGTCCCCCAAGGGTCAATTCTTGGCCCCCTTCTTTTTATTATATATATAAATTCCTTGCCTGAAATTATCACTCCCGATTCAAAATGTGCAATTTTTGCAGATGATACTAATGTTCTTTGTTCTGCTTCTGATCCGAATGAATTGCAATCTATCATTGACAAAAATGTAGCCAACTTATCCAAATTGTTTAATATAAATAAATTAACCATTAATGCTAACAAAACCAAATTTATGATATTTAGTTCAAAATCTAATCTCTCAAAATTTTCAAATATTTCTTTACCAATAAATGGTAACATTATTGATAGAGTTGATAGTTTTAAATACTTAGGAATTACCTTTGATTCTCTTTTTACATGGAATAAGCATATTGAAAATTTTTGTACCAAAATTTCACAACGTATTGGTGTTATTCGTAGATTAAGATATTTTTTGCCTAATTTTTCACTTAGACTTATAGCAAATTCTTTAGTATTGCCTTATTTTAATTATTGTAGTCCAGTATGGTCAAATTGCTCAGTTGCACATCTTAATTCACTCCAGGTATTACTTAATAGACTGGCCAGAATTATTTTGTACGCTGATATAAGAACGCCTGTTTATGATCTTATGGAAT
>NW_022714886.1:0-1067 GCF_011630105.1 Anneissia japonica
CTGCGCCACTTGACTTTTGCACTGCACTTCTTGACTTTTCCACTGCGCCACTTTTGGCGTTTCATAGGATTTAGGATTCCGGCAAAAATCAGTCTTGCGTCTTTTTAACCAATCAAAAGATTGTATAAGGTTGAAGTCATTTCGTATCTATAGGCAACGTGCAGTGGACGATACGGGTGGATATAATGCACGGTGAAACAAAATTTCAACGATTAAATGGGGAAAATAACTAGTGTCACGTGGTACGAAATCAACTAATCAAATGACTGAGATCTATTTAGGTGTTTTATAACATAAAATATATATACTCATAGGTCTAATTTTTTATAAGAACCAGAACAATTTTGCCGAGGCAGTGTTCTTATTTTATGGCCAGTTTCAGACTGAAAATGTTCTGACACATTTGTTCCTATTTCTTTTTAATGATAACAAAATATTAATATACAGAAATTTTTTTCAAGAATTAAATCTAACCTTCATATAATAATTTTCCTATAGTGTACTATGCGGAGCTTTACAAATTGCTTATTATAAGTCAATCGTGACGTCATCACTGCAACTCCCAATGTTATTTGCCTATCCCCCACAGTCCACTAATTTTTCAATTAGTGGACGTTTGGCTTGAATTTTTGTTTAGGTTCATGTGCAAAAAAAAATCCTCATTTTTTCGTCACCGCGAAGATATCGCGCACCGCGATGAAAATTAAATTGTAATTGAAGATTACTTTTGTAAAACAAGGTTAATTAGAACCCGAAGAAAGCAAATTCAATATTAAGTATGAAAAATTAATTTCATTCATTGATTTCATTCATTGAATCATTGGACAAACTACTAGACAAACTGAACGTTTAATAGGAATATTCTAGACCTATTTTAAAGACTCAAGGAACGAAATTAGATGTGTTGTAGGGCCAACGGCCAGGCGGGCCGTCACCGAGGCCGACTATTACTACTACTGCTGGCTACTAGTACTGGTACTGCTGCTACTACTACTTCTACTGCTACTACTAACTACTAGGCCTACTATGCCTACTAGGCCGTAGCACATTTTACCTGTCTGCACCGA
>NW_022714887.1:0-1124 GCF_011630105.1 Anneissia japonica
AAAGCCAGGTAGCCCGGATTGGTGGGTCACAGAATTGAACGTTTTCGATCCTCAACCCACGGTCTAAATCTATCAATCAACCTAAACAATAAATCAATAGAAATAATTTTGTAGCCTGGATATATAATAGGTTAAAAATATGTGTTGGCATCATTTTTTTAAAGCCAAACATTTAAATATAGTTTGGCTACATTTACATTGCCATAACCGTAAACCTCGAATAGCCCTATATAAAGTTTTTAGTGTGCAAAAAGAAGCCTATCTCGAAAAGAAGCCCATATAATAGAGTTGTAATGTTAGCAAAAATTCTCATACATTTTATTTAATTTATTGTCGTAAATACTGTATCGTAAATTTACAAATACAATTACAATGCTATAATTCAATTACAAATATAACTTGCTTTTTAAATACAAAAGTGACCCCAAAAACTCAGAATGAAACGTGCGCAATTTAATAGTTTTAAACAGTGGCACGAGTGTCTGAAATTTGGGGAGGTAGAATTTTATGGGTGGAGGAGGCAATATGCAGGGGGTGGAGGCTAGGCCGAGGTCCCCGACAAGAGCAAATTAGGCGTGGTAGGACTTCGCTCAAAATGGTTTGAAAATGGTCCTTAGGCGAATTCCCCGTAAAATATGAAAATTTAAGGTTTCAAAAGCTCAAAAAATCAATTTTATGTAGATATCTTCTAATATGTATAAAATACATAATTTTTGTTTGATCCCGATGAATTAAAAAATTATCTGCATATATTCCCCCTCCCCCTGTGTCGCCTTCTGCATCCTGCCCTCCGTAGCACCACCATTGGTTTTACAAATATACCGTAATTGCTTGTTAGCAATCATCTGGGTAGTCGATTTTGCTCTAGACAAAAATGAGGCCAATAAACAACGATCTAATCGTTCCTTTTCAATAAATTCGCCTTGGTTAAAGTTTGCACTAAATGCATTCGCTTGAACTGGCATACGCCCAAATTGGCATTCGCTCGAACTGGCATCCGGCCTAAGTAGGCCTAGCCTAGGCCTTATCAAAACCTGTTGGTTGAATGATAATTTTAAAACTAGAAATTGCAAATTGCAAGTGAAGTGCTGCGAAGTACAACTGCATAAAATGTTCTTCGAACA
>NW_022714888.1:0-4467 GCF_011630105.1 Anneissia japonica
TCATCATTATTTAATAATAATAATAATAATAATAATAATAATAATAATAATAATAATAATAATAACAACAATACTAATACTAATACTACTACTAATAATAATAACAATAATAATAATAATAATAATACAAATTATTATTATTATTATTATTATTATAATTATTATATCTCATCGATCATTTGAAAATATTATTATTGTTATTGCTATTATTGTTATTATTATTATAATACTAATAACAATAATAACAATAATAATAATATTTCCAAATGATCGATGAGAAAATATACAACAAATACAATTTAAAAATATGACGATACTTTTGATAAAGATCATGTCAGGCAATACTTGGAAACTTCATTAGGCCTAGGAGCCATTGCTAGGCCATACGCTACACACGAGATCTGTCGAATCATGTATGTAGCATATGGCCTAGCAATGGCTGGGCCTAAAAAGTTTCCAGGCATTTTACCTAACATTATTTTTATTAAAAAGTATCGTCGTATTTTTGAATTTTATTGGTTGGATAATAGTAGTAATAATAAAACTCCTATAAGTGTTTACGAAATAGCATATACAAATTACAATAATACTATATTTCATTGGTTGATGCAGAAATTTTAAAGCAAAATATGCGTTTGACGTACTGACCTTTTTCACACATAGGTAGAGCGGTGTTATTACAATTAACATAAGTTAGCAAGCCTCTTGGATACATTTCAGTGCAATTTTTATCATTACTGTGAACGTTAGGTACTCTGACAGACAAGTCTAATATTAGTAAACCAAAAAAAAAAAAAAAAAAAAAATACAGCTTAGATGTATTCAGATTTAAAAACTTTTTCCGTTAATTTTTATGATTTTGTTTCAGAAATCAATATCTAATTATTAGTTTATCAATTTACAGAGGTTATAATCTTAAGCAAAACAAAATAAATATTATTCAGAGCTTCATTTCGGTTTATTTATTTGAAGAAGGAATCATTAAAGAGGTATAAAAAACCCAGTCTGTTGGCGATCCCCATTCCTTAATGACTTAGTCGCATACCGGTACTAAATATATTGACTCGGACAGTAGTTATTTCTCTCTATAATTTGACCATATAAGGATATGCAGTGATAATTTTTCGATTTGTTTTATTGTTCATTACACCAGAAGAAATTACGTTCGTGCTTTTTCTAATTAAACTGTTTACAAATAGACGCCGTTAAGAGATGTAGAATTCTGCGAGAGTGATAATTGTTTTCTTCAACAATGATTTAAACTCGAGCCGTCTGCGTAGTGTGTAGATGCTTCAAACAACTATACCAATGAGGGTTTTAGGTAGCTTAGAATTCAACTGGTAGATGATTGAATATGCCTATTCTACAAACATTTATAAGATACTATGTTCGGAGGGTGGAGGAGGGGGTGTAACAATAGCGCAACGGTGTACTGGGGACAGGTTGAAAGAAGGACCGTTGCGTTATTGTTACATCACCACCTCCACCACCAACCTAATCGGACAGATTAGGTTGGGGAAGGGGGAATGTAACAATAGCGCAACGGTGTGTGGGGGACATGAGGAAAGGAGGACCGTAGCTGGGCCAGGGGAGCCGTAACTAGACCAGGAGACGCCAAGGAACAACTATAGTTGCTCTATAGAGCCGGGCTCACGCAATGTAGAGATGATGGGGCTTAATAAATGAATTTCAAAATTTCATAATCCGTAAATTTCCAATCTCATAAAAAATAAAATTTTTTGACATAAGATACAGGTTACGTAGAAGTTAAACATAAAGAACTCGCAACAATTTAATAACGACACTTAAATCCTGTTATTACATAAACCCCCACCCCTGCCCTGCCCTGAATTATACAAGTAATACTGCCTCGTTCAAGATACTAATGTAATGTGAACACGGGTATTATACTGACGTAATTGATGAACTACCTGAACACGTTGTTATAATAATGTAATAAATTGTTAACTTATTCAATCATAGATTGACACTTTCATCGAATTTTTATAAGCATGTCTTATGTACAGGAAATATAGAAGGACAATTCACACATTTCTACTTCTAGTAATGTAAATGTAATTCAAGCTAAAACAAGATTTAGAAATCGATTAATCGCTCTATGAACCTCAATAACCCGGTTTTCCAATATTACCAAACATAAGATATTCATGATAATAGATTTTCACTATCTAATAATTCGCAACTAACTAAACGAACGTGTTACTCTTGCAATCTGTTCATCTACACTATCATTGTCATAATTATGCTTATTTAATGTACATGAAAAAAATCTTTAGATAAATTAATTTTAAAATATGGACATATATATATATTACTTTGATACCCAAACAACCTATCATCATAACGGATCCAAGCGGGTTGCCACATTATTGAGTCCGCATACAACTTCGTTTTTATCCAAGAGTTCTCCTCCGGAGTAGAAATGGCCGCCAGATGTCCACCAAGTGTTTGACAAGTGCTGTTTGCTAATAGATAGTCAGTATGTGTATCTTGAACCAAGTAATAACAGCTCAAAAAATCGGCGTTAAATTCCCATCCGATCGGACAGTCTGTTAAAATACAGATTTGATGTTAACAGATACTAAAGTGTTACATAAAGACATATTAAGGTCCCAAATAATATTGGCATAATATAAACTTTTTTCATTTTAAAGGCCATCACTTTCATGACAAAAAGCTCAACTTCTCAGGTTGTATTAGATTCTCCCTTCAAATCTGTCAAATAATCCATAAACTGTAAAAGCTACATCTACAGAGCTCCTAAAGGGACATAGTTAGAAAAAAAATGTTAAATTATTTCGAGGGAACGAAATAATATTTCGAGATAACGAATTCATTTTGAGGGGGAACGAAATAATATTTCGACGGAACGAAATAATATTTCGAGAGAACGAATTCATTTTGAGGTAACGAAATAATATTTCGAAGGAACGAAATATTCCCTCGAAATATTATTTCGTTCCCTCGAAATATTATTTCGTTCCCTCGAAATATTATTTCTTTCCCTCGAAATATTATTTCGTTCCCTCGAAATATTATTTCGTTCCCTCGAAATATTATTTCGTTCCCTCGAAATAATTATTATTTCGTTCCCTCGAAATAATTATTATTTCGTTCCATCGAAATATTATTTCGTTCCCTCGAAATAGTATTTCGAGGGAAAGAAATAATATTTCGTGCTCACAGTGCCTTCAGCGTCGGCTGATCGTCAAGGGTGGCGCCAGGATTTGCCCGACGGGGGGCCGAAGTCGGTGTTCGATCATTTCGGCCGCCGCTCATTTCGGCCGCCGCGCCAGATGTATGGAACGCCAAAGGGGCCACCGAATACACAACAGCCGCCGATGAGAACGTAGTTATACAACAGCTGGATACGCCATTAAAACAAGAATATTAAATCTATATTTGTTTAAAGATACAGTAAATCATTATTTTTATTCCCGAAACTTAGAAATACCGGTTTGGTGTCCGGCGAGGGATAGTTTCACTGTAGTTAAGATATTATGTTTCTGTTGTTTTTCTCATTTTGTTTTTAATAATTTTTTTCTTTTCTAATTATGCATGGCCTTGCACGGCCTTGATGAAAACACTCATGAGTGATTCAAGTGTCTCCATGTTCAAATAAAGTATATTATTATTATTATTATAGAATGTGTCTTATTAATATAATATATGTATTGTTAATTTTATTGTACATCCTCCGATATGTTTTATGTACAATGTGACAATGTTGATACGTTAGATATATTTTTCTTGCGTGATACAGTAATGAATAAAAATGTGATGTAAAAAAATATGCGGCTGTATAGTATACAACTTTGTTTCGTTACTTCTTGAAATATGTTTAAATTTCTTATTTATTTTCAATGTTGAGAATTTGTAAATAAAATTAGAAAATATTTTACACATGCGCCTTTTGTTGTTTGTACAACTTTGATGACATGAATAATATAGTGCCCCGCCAATAATGATTTCGAATTTCATAATAAAATCAAAGTTCTTTTTTAAAATTTTTATTACACCCGCCGCTGCCTTGAAATCTCCAACTGTATATTTCTTCCTTAGGCCTAGGCCTATATATTATATAAATTTAAAGCATTTAACCATCTCTGATATGTTTTACGTACAACATGATTTTCTAATTAAATACATTTGTTGATTTCGTTTGATGGTTGAGAAGGTGACATGAATAAAAAGGGAAAATATTTACAGTATACAACTTCATTTCGTTTGTTGATATGTTTGAATTTTAGATTTATTTTTCTTTTGCGTGATGACATGTTATTCACGCAAAAATATTTAATGTATAATATATATATATATATATATATATATATATATATATATATCATCACTTGTTGATGTTTGACTTTTTGATTTATTTTTCTTCCGTGATAAAAATGAACAGTAGTCTTAAAATTCGTCTTGTTTCTTGTTTTTTTTTTTTAT
>NW_022714888.1:5365-10492 GCF_011630105.1 Anneissia japonica
GATAAAAAGCACAATTCGTCGGGGAGAACACAAATTCTATGTATTGTCTACATATTAGTAGACTCTAATATCAATTAAATAAACCTTTGAAACCTTTAAATTGTCAAAATTTATAAACTGTCGAAACCTGTTAATCGAAGCTCGACCACACCCACTTAGCTTTCGTTGGGGAAATCTGACCCCTCGTCTTGGGCATCGACCCCAGCCTGCCCCACGTTGCCCAAATCCTTGCGCCACCCATGACGAACAGCCGACGCCGAAGGCACTGAGGGCGTACCATATACAAAATATTATTTCGAGGGAACGAAATATTATTTCGAGGGAACGAAATAATATTTCGAAGGAACAAAATAAAATTTCGAGGGAGCAAAATATAATTTTGAGAGAACAAAATAATATTTCGAGGGAACGAAATATTATGTCGTTCCCTCGAAATATTATTTCGTTCCCTCGAAATAGTTTAATATTTTCTTTAACCATGTCCCTTTATTGGCTCCGTACACATCAGACAACGTCGTACGAAGCAAGCCGACGAGATCTAGTGTATGGGACGGTCTTTAGATCGTCGTGAGAATAATACTCTACAAAGCGTCTCCGACGCAGGCCTATCGCGACAGAAGTCTCATCGGGCTGCGGCGTACAACGCTACGTCACGTGAGAAGGCAATTTAATTTCCAAAACATTTATTATAAAAACGAGGAGATTGTGTGTGGGTGTGTGGGGTGGGGGGATTTGATTTTTCTGATATTCGCCCACACTGAGCTAGTCCCCCCCCCCCCCCATACGTTGTAACAAGTTTGTGTTTTTTTGTTTTTTTTTTGTATTTGAATAAACATGACTTTCAGCGTATATTTGCATCATGTGTGTTTATTTAAATAAAAGCATGGCTCAGGTGCGCAACGGTATTTGAGTGAAGCGTTGGGGTGAAAGTGTTTTTACCCCCTCGTTTTGTTGAGTGGAACGGCTGCGTGCGGGATTGGCTGGGTAATGCCTTGTGTCTTGTATGCTGTGCCGTATATTTCAGTGCGTTGTTTGGTATATCGGGTACTGTGGCTCGGTTTCACGTACTGGTGTGACGATGTTACAGGACAGATCCAAAACCAACACGAAGTGGGCATAAGATCGTGACCGTGAGTTTTCATGTATTTGTTTTTGTTTCTTAATAATTAAATGTGCAAGTATATTGATTGTTACTGTACTTACCCTTGCTTGTGAGTAATGTAAAATGTAACTTTATAGCTTCGAAACATTATGGAATTGTAGATTCTTTGGTATGTCATGTATTATTGTATTATGTTGTAAATCTTAGATGGTCAGAAGAACGGGAGGAAGATTGGAAGCACAGACCAATTGCTCTTTCCGATTTGGCCACATCTCAAACTCGGGTGCTAAACTTATTAAATTATTATTATGAGGTTTTTTTGTACATCTGAGTTGTGTTAGACAGGTTATAAGAGCTGAGTTCGTGTTAGCCACGTTAGAAGTGCTGTGTTCGTGTTAGCCACGTTAGAAGTGCTGGGTTCATGTAAGCCACGTTAGAAGTGCTGTGTTCGTGTTAGCCACGTTAGAAGTGCTGGGTTCGTGTTAGCCACGTTATAAGAGCTGTGTTCGTGTTAGCCACGTTATAAGAGCTGAGATTGTGTTAGCCACGTTATAAGTACTGGGTTCATGTTAGCCACGTTATAAGAGCTGTGTTCGTGTTAGCCACGTTATAAGCTATCCCACCCGATTTCATAATATTGAATTTAATTTCTTTTTAAAAATTGATATAATATTAATTTCCTGAATTGGATTGTAGTAAATTCCAAAGGCAAATGATTGTAGACAAAAAGTGAATTTACAATTAATACCTTGTTTATCTCTAAAAATTGAAAATTTTTGCAAATCTTGTGAAATAATTATGTACATATTTTGCCCTCACAATCCCTTCTTTTAAATATTATGAATATGCATCATTCAAAATTCTAAACATATTATTTAACTTAATTTGTGGTACTGTATGTGTTGGTTTACAGTATGACGTATACGTACAGATTGTGTTAGCAACAGTTCCATGCGTATACCTGTCTCTTATACACATCTAGATGTGTATAAGAGACAGATATATATCAATATATATATAATATATATATAATATATATATATATATCAATATATATAATATATATATATATATATACATATATACAACTGTTTAGTAATGTTATTGTTGTGAACTGTTCGATTAGCTTACATTGATATTTATTATATAATTGGAGATCGTTGTCCAGTATATTAATAGTAATGTGCACAACTAGTTAATGTCATACAAAGTGTTAAGGGTATAAATTGCGATAGTTAAATGGACTTATTGTTATGTGATGTGTTGTGTTTAACCTGAGTTTAAGTCCGTGTCGTAACTTATTGCCGAGGTCTCCGTTTTGGAATTCTGGATCGGAACTTGTGACCTACGTACGGGTCAGTTGATCTATGTACACTGCCGTATTTCTTTTGAAGACCATAAATCATCTTGCAAATTTGTCTGTTGTGTTACTTGGTCTTCCTGGTAGGATGCTATTTATAATTTAATTTTCATGAGACTTAGAGTAATTGACGTAATTTCAACTGATGACATCGTTTCCGAAGTTGACGCTTTAGTTTTTCACGTCCCTCTTCAAAATCTTTACAGCCGATCATTCAGAGAATGTTTTCACTATTCTCTTCAAGTTTTTACAATCAAATTGCAGTTCTTTCTTTGTTTTTATTTTTATGTTGTTTTTAAAAGTCTATTTATGATAGGTCTACGATATTTTTGATTTAATTTAGAAAGTCAAGTTGCTTCTTTCATCATATCCATTTAAATGGATCACATCACGTAGCTAGATGACGTAGCTCTAGTGATGCTAAGAATGGTTACCTCCCCCATCCCCCCCCCCTACTAGCACCTCATAAATTTGCTAGTGCTTCGCTTCTGCATATACATAGCTATGTTCAATTATGATTTGTTTCTTTGAGTTTTGAAGGATATTGAAAACACTATTATAGTTTTACATACGCGTACCTAGTTCTAGACCTTTATAAGCGTGACTGCTTGTCCGGTTTGATTTATTACTATATCTGATCTTGCAATAAGCTTGTACATGACTATTTAACAAACAATAAACTATATTAAAATGTAATATTTATAGGCAAAACCATAATGTTTGCTACAGAGATATTGCAATATACCTGTACACAAGTTGAAGCACTTTGAATCTGGAAAAAAAAAGTACAAATGAAATAAGCATTAATTTAAATTACTAACTAATATTTACTTATAAAAAATATACATTTATTAACGTGTCGAAAACAGTTTCAGCAACATAAAGTGAAATATGGGTATTAAATAATTGTTCCAACCAACCTTCACACTTTGAGAAACATGCATCACCTAAAAATAGAAAAGACACCATGAATAATGTACCTTAATTTACAAAAGAGACTACTATTTTAACAGTTTTATTTTAAATGTTGAGATCTCTTTCAATTCCACATACCATCTCTTTGTAATTTCGGTTCCAGATAAGCCTACCATTGTTATTCTTTTTTTTTTCTGTATTATGTTGACAATTATCAATAAAGAATTTGTAAATAAACAACAACTTTGAATAACTGGGGGAATTCATTTCATATATTAGGCAAAAAAAATATTGTGTTGGCCACGCCTGACTGACCACAATTTTATGAAGTTAATAGTCGGCATTATAGTTTATTACTATTTTTTTTTTTTTTTGACAATAAAAAATATTTCTTTATGAGCAAACAAGGCTGGAATACCCATGGTGACAAAAAGTACACAAGAAAATCCTACTGAACTATTAACCTATTCTTTTTTATTTACCAAAAAAAAAAAAAAAAAAAAAAAACCGTGGTCAACAGGATTTAAGTTTTTTAGCCTTATTGAGTTTCTTTTTTTAATTATATTGCCACAATCAGAGTAATGTAAACTACCCACACGTAAAAAAAATGTGATATAATTGCTGTCGCCTTGTGTAAAGAACAACTTGACCACTGCTTGGGTATTTACCCAAGGTCTTGGGTATTTTGACTTGGTTTTGGTTTCTTGGGTATTCCGTTCAAATCCTTGGGTATTTTATTTTTACTAAGACAATTAAATATTGTTGTCATAGAGGAAGAATTAAGAAGTAACTAGGTATATTCAGTCCATTAAAGTAAGCAAAACTCAATAAAGTGCACATAACATTGTTAATTGACTGATAATTGCTATAAACATGGGTTCAGAATTGTTTATTTGTGATTTGCGTTGCCATTGATCTTACCTAATTAATGCATTACATAATAAAACTTGGTAAGTGATGTATTGATAACAATACTGGCCGACTGAGGGCGTATTTTTCTATCCGTATTATCACCTCATGAATATTAATTTTAATAATTAACACAAACAATTACAATAAAAAATGATTTATAGAATGAACTAAAAGGGAAACTATACATGCGAAAAAACACGGTTTTTTTTTTTATTATTTTATTTCAATGCATTTTCTGGAAGCTTGGGTAATTTTATGCAATTTTTGTTGAATCTTGGGTAATTTCGACCCAGTCATTGTGTATATCAAAAATTGCGGGTGGTCACGTTGGTAAAGGGAGTTTTGGAAGGACTCCGTCGTGTTTTGAGCTCCCTGGGTATAATTCAAGTACACATCAAACCTAAGAACATCCTTCGCAGCTCCTATTGTCACCCGAAGGACAAGATGGACAAGAAGTGCAACACGGTATGTAGCTCTTAATGCCGGAACTGTTATGCTTCGTATAGGAGATAATGAACGACCCCTAGGTGTCAGAGCCGCTCCACACAACAGAGACCTCCCCCGTGGCTAAGATCCATACACACCAAAAGAGTTAGGTTTAGTAGAGGAAGGAGAACAATGTTCCACACAGGCGGGTGACTCAATTGTCTCAAGGTCGTGGCGAATATCAGCAATCTTCTGGATGAAAGTCAGCAAACTTGTTTTCCAGAATCTTCGGACAATTATGATCCGTTGTCTTATAAACGCTGATACACTGAGACGCTGATACACTGAGACGCTGATACGCTGGGACGTTGATACGCTGAGACAAAGATGACGTCATTGAAATTCACCGCAA
>NW_022714888.1:10553-14038 GCF_011630105.1 Anneissia japonica
CATATAAACTACGGAAAATTACAATAGAGCCTATATTTATGGGAAAGCCCCAACATTTCACGATAATTCATAAAGTAAAATCAACAATCCACTCCACGTACGAGTTAAAAATACGTAACAGTCTGCTAGCTCAAACAAAAGCAAGCAAAACAATACAAGCAGTGGTGTGGTGAGCGTGATGGCCAATCAGAATCGAATCAGAATCAGAATTTAGCTTAGTTTATTTGCTATCAAAGTATGATAAACCGATTGACGAACTTATAATGATAATGAGGCCTAGGCCTAGTAATAATAGTATTTACATTTTGCGTTTTCGAAACAACATTGGTGCTCCATATATTTGTTTAAAAAAATATACCGCGACCGAAATGAATAGGCCTACCCAAAAACAACGTTAAACATCTCTCTTAATTGACTAAGTGTTATTATTATATTATTAAGTTGACAGTAGGATGAACATTCGTTTCACTTACCTTTTCCTAAATCCTGTTCAATGATCTAACATTCAGCACAACTCTCTGAACCCACGTTGTGTCGTTGTTATTTGTTTTAAAAAGCATGCGGCGACCGCATTCACTCTTTGGGCATCGGCCTAAAACACTACGCCATTAAAGTGGAATGATACAAAATTCTAGGCCTATGCTTGGCCGGCCCTAGTTTGTTATAATATTATGGATTCGTAAAAAAAAATCTCTTCACTTCGGTATAATATTCTTGCAGTTTAATTATGGGTTCGACAACAATCATGAATATTAATATGTATGTGAATATTTATGATACGTTATGTTGTTAAAAAATAATTAAAAAAAAGTTAGTCCAATTGAGGGCGTAGTTTATTTAATATGGAAGGCCACATTCACATTTTTTAAACTCTCAAGTATTTATAGTTCTTCAGTTTTTTGTGAAACTTGTATGATTAAAAATACTCTGTAACAGTTACGTATTTATACTTTATCAAAATGCATTTCCATATTGGTAATTATTAGTGAACGTATCATTTGCTAATAAGTTTTGTAGAGACGAAAATGGCGTATCGTGGCCTTGTGACATCACTTCTCGAGGTAAACAATCGATGGTTACAAGCGGCTAAAATCTGGTTATAAAAGTTGCTTTTTTTCCTTAAATCCCACTTGTTGTTCGACGCAACATCAAGATATGATCTTTCCAATAATATAAAGGACCTATTGTATGAGTTTCGTTGAGGTAGGAGGTCCGTAATTGGGCCGAATTTCCGTAGTAACTACGGACGTTCAGTAGTACTTGAGAACCCTGCACTTTCGATTCCACTCAGTGCATATGACTTTGCGGTGAATTTCAATGACGTCATCTTTGTCTCAGCGTATCAACGTCCCAGTGTATCAGCGTCTCAGTGTATCAGTGTATCAGCGTTTATAAGACAACGATTATGATCAGGATAGTACTTGTGGTTGCTGTTAAGTAAGGTTTTTAAGGCCGAGAAAGCAGTTTTACTGGAGTAGTTGTTCAATGTACCCCGAAAGTATTCAGCTTTAGCTGCAGAAATACATGATCTTACTTTGCGTTTAGCAATAAGGAATAAACTCCAATTATCATCAGACTTATTCTTATTGAGCCTCCGCTCGAATCTTCGAGTACGATCACGCCTAGCCGCCTGGAAATCCTTGTTGTACCATTTAGGCCTGAGGTCGGCCTTGACAACACGTTTCTTAATTTGGATGACTCTATTAATACAAGTTGTAACAAATATCAAAATCAGCCATAATGTCATTAGATGACTTGCCTCTGATTAATACAGCAGCCAACTCAGGGGTAAGATCAGAACCAAGCTCACCATGGTCAATGTTACCATAAGGTCTATCCTCAACAGTCCTTGGAACACATTTAGGGCTTCCGAGAGCAATGTTAGCACAGACAACAGCATGGTTTGAATGGTGGTTACAATGTATACTATGATCGATAATACAGGTATCCACAGACCTGGTAATGAGTGGATCAAGTATGTGTCCATGTACATGTGTGTGTTTGGTCACAACCTGGACAAGATCAGCAGAGGAGACAGATGCAAGTACATGAGCAACATCAGGTTTAGAAGGAAGATCAAAGTGAACATTCAAATCCCCCATAATAAGAAGTTTCCCGGGCAGCAAATGGACAGTGTCAATAAACTCATCAAATTCTCTGAGAAACACAGAGGTAAGTAATCCATTCCTCGCAGATGGAGGAGGCCTGTAAATAACAATGAAGAAAATGACCTAGAAACGTTCGAAATGGCTGCACACTCAAATCAAATTATGTGTGTAATGTCAAGATCAACAGGTTGGAATTTAAGGGTATTTCTGAAAAGAATACCAATACCGCCATGATGAAAATGTGTGTGTGAATAGCGGGGAATATTAATTAAGGCGTAGCCAGAGGGAGTCTGCTCACCGATTTTAGTCATGTCATCCTTGGCAAGCCAAGTTTCAGTAAGAAACATAGGATCAATGGAATTTTCGATAATTTAGTCACATACATACCATGTTTTATTGCAAAGAGAGTGAGCATTCCAATGCCTGACAGTTAGTTTCTCAACATTTGGATGGTTGAGAATAGAGCTGGGCCGAAGATGATTGTTACCACGTGAACCATTATTAAAAATGTTATCACCTACCTGTTGCCGAGCAAACGACCTGTGTGAACGAGCACCAGCACGTTTGCCTGGCATCCGAAGTAGTCCATTAGCTTTTGAACTGAAAAACCAGGTATAACTTTACAAGCAAGTTTTCTCAGTGAAAAAAGCTGAGAGAAGTTGTATTGTAGAACCATGGTAAAACAATAGCAACAGGTACACAGCTATCAATAAAGCACACACACAATCAAAATAGAACAATGATCAATTTGCATTAAATAAAAGCAACAATACAACAATAGTAGAGAGCCAAAGTGCTTGGTAACTCACAGACTGATAATCAGGCTGGGCCTAGACAGTGGCGGACCGTAGGGTAAATTACAGGGTATGCTAGGTATTGGCTTATCTAGGAAGTGCAAGGGGCACGCACGTCGAGTCCCCTTGCCCGCCCTGAAAAAAAGTCGCCCATTCCCCAGTCGCGTCCCCCGCCCACAAGTCATGCTCAAGTAGTTAAAAATCACCTCATATCACCTTATATTGCGAGTTATCCCCTCACATAATCACCGACACCCCACTTTATCCTCCTGTCCCCATCAGCTCCCTTCCATTTAAAAAATCCCACGCCACTGATGATAGGGCCTGCTTGACAGGAAAAGTTCGTAAGCCTACTACTTTTACAGAATCAGATTGCGTTCTATAGTCAAAGTACAATGTATGTTATTTTTAATACCGGCATGTTTGTCTTTTCTTCAAAATAATTCTTATTCCTGTATTTTAACAAATTTCAATTCAAATAATATTAATTCAGAGTTTCTTCTACACCGATCATATGTATGTAAATATATTTAAACTTTAATAATTCAGATTAGGCTTATAGATAGAATCAGTGGCGTAGAAA
>NW_022714888.1:14098-15000 GCF_011630105.1 Anneissia japonica
GGGAAGGGGAACCTCCCCCTCCCCTGACGGTTTTTACCGGGCTGACCAAGCCGACGTACCGGGCTGGGTAATAAGAGAAAAGAAAGAGGGGAGAGGGAGGGAAAGAGAAAAAAGAGGAAAAGAAAAGGAAAGAAAAAGGGAAGAGAAAAATAAAGACAAGAATAAAAAGGAAGATATCATAATGACCAGACTCACAACACCCTGCACCCTGATCAAAGAAGTCATAACTCCTTTGATCTATGCTGCCCGATGGCGTAACCACTGGAGGACAAGGAGAAAATATCTATCTTTGAAAAATCTTCCCCACCCCTTTATAAATGCCCTTTTATCCCCTGAAAGTGCCTAAAAACCTCAAATTTCGCGCGCATTTCTTGTTAACATGGCCCAATTTCCTCTATAAATTGCACATTTTATGGAGTTTTGATCAATTCCATCGAAATTAGAATTAAAAACACCGGGGGACAAGGGGGAAATATCCATCTTTGGAAAATCTTTCTACACCCCTTGACAAATACATCCTCTGAAAGTGCCTAAAATTCTCAAATTCTTTGCGCACATTTCTTGTTACGGTATGCCAATTTCCTATATAAATTGCACATTAATTTTTAGGGAGTTTTCATCAATTCCGACGAAATTGGAATTAAAAACACAAAAATATTTTGTGCGCATTTTTTAGGGCTTTTTCAGTGTTATCCTTTTAAGTTATTTAAACAGATAATAGTCCCAAACTCAAGAAAGACAAATTTAAGATAGATCATTTTAACCTAAAGGAAGGGCCTCAATGTGTATTAGATGGTAAAAGAATATGTTTGTAATAAATAAACCATGATGAAAATCTTATATTTAGTTTCAAACACACGTGTGTGGCCTATATTATAAATAAGATAAGCCCTATGTCGTAT
>NW_022714888.1:15045-30126 GCF_011630105.1 Anneissia japonica
TTATTATTAATATAGGCCACACACGTGTGTTTGCAACTAAATATAAGCATTTTCATCGTGGTTTTATTTATTACAATCATAGGCCTATTCTTTCACCATCATTACATATTGAGGCCCTTCTTTTAGGTAAAACGATCTATCTTAAATTTTGTTTCTCAAGTTTGGGACTATTATGTTTTTAAATAACTTAGAAGGTAAAGGAGGGCAAGCACAAGCTTTAACCCTAACAAATGCGCGCGAAGCGCGCGAAAAAGTTTTGTGTTTTTAATTCTAATTTCGTCGGAATTGATCAAAACTCCCTAACTGTGCAATTTTTAGAGGAGATTGGCCTACCTCAACAAGAAATGCTCTTGTGTTATATATGGCCACACTCGTTTTTTTAAACTGAATATAAGCAATTTCCTTATGGCTTTATTTATTACAAACATATTCTTTCAACATCATTACACATTGAGGCCCTCTTTTAGGTAAAACGATCTATCTTAAATTTTCTTTCTTTGAGTTTGGGACTATGTGTTATGACTTCGAAGGTAAAGGAGAGTAAGCACAAGCTTCAACATTAAAAAATGCGCGCGAAGCTCGCGAAAATTTTTTGTTTTTTTAATTCTAATTTCGTCGGAATTGATCAAAACTCCCTAAAAATGTGCAATTTTTAGAGGAAATTGGCCTACCTCAACAAAATATGCGATTTAAAATTTGAGGTTTTCAGGCACTTTCCCGGGTGAAAAGGGCATTCATTGGGGAAAGATTTTCCACAGATGGATGTTTTCCCCTTGTCCCCTGGTGGTTACGCCCGACTTCTGAGGTGTCTTTTAAATAAAAGTCATTAAAAAATACTTGTCCACCATTTAGAAATCAACATTTTCCGAACCTCCCTTTCTCTGGGTTCATCGATTCATTATAATAATTTTCAAGAGAGGAACACCTTGAGTTTTGAAGAACTTAAAAGTAATTAAGTTCTTCAAAATTCAAGGTTTTCCACTCTTGTAAACGGTCAGATAATTTTTCCCATTGTTAATACAGTAAATAAGCCTTATATGTGTATACATACATAAAAGATTGAGTAAGTTGCATACGTAGTTTTTCCATGAATCGATAAATCCCAAAAAGAAAGGGTTGGGGGGGGGGTCCTGTGGTTCCTTCCCGGGAAAATTTTGATTCCTAGGTGGCGGGAAATGAGCTTTCCCGACTTCTGTGGTGTCTTTTAATGACTTTTAAATTCTTCAAAATTAGGATCCTCACCCACCACCCCCCCCCATGGAAATGATTCAATTAATCAATGAACTCCAAAGATAAATGGGGTCCGGGTTCCCCCGGAAAAATTTTGATTTCTAGATGGCGGGAAATGTGCTTTCCTGACTTCTGAAATGTCTTTTAATGACTTTTAAAGTTCTTCAAAATTAAAGGTTTTCCCCTCTTGAAAAAGGTCAGGTAAATTTTTCTCATTTTTTATTTTATGTGTGTATACATACATAAACAAAAAAGTAGTTGCATGCGTATTCTTTTTTCCATGAATCGATAAATCCCAAAAAGAAAGGGTGGTCCGGGGGTTCTCCCCCGTTAAAATTTTGATTCCTAGATGGCGGGAATTGAGCTTTCCCGACATTTGAAGTGTGTTTTAATGAATTTTATGTTCTTCAAAATTCTAATTTTCTAATAGCAACAAAAAAAAAAAAAAAAAAAAAAAAAAAAAAAAAATGAAAAATCAGCTCACGGGTCCTGAAAAGGTAGGTCTAGAATTCTTTTCTTTTTCCCCTTTTTTTGTTGCCTAAGGGAGGGGTCAGGTCCCATGACCCCCCTCCCCAGATCCGCCAATGTGAATTGCGAGAAAATGTAACTCGGTCGGGTACTGGATTAACATTCTCTTTCCCATCCTTCTCCTCCTTCTTCCCTCCTTCTTTTTTTGCATTTCCGATCCTACAAAAATTTCCAGACATTATATATTTTCGCCAAAAGTGGGGCCCCCCGCTTCCGCCGGCCATGTACTGAATGTCAGGAATGGAAAAGCAAGCCAACACTCGTTGGAATACATAAATGAACAGACAGTGGAGACTTTGTAGCTGCTGATCTAACACAGCGCCGGCCAACAATACAATGAACTCTGAAAGTAAATTTACGTAGATTAGATCAATAAAAATGGACATAGTAGTAATCCATCTATTCATTAACAGAATAACTTTTTCAATCCTCTAATCAATTTTATATAGCCGGAGTTAGTTTCTAACTAGGCAACTTTATCCATCAAAGGGCTTTTTCTATTAATAGAATGACCTGTTGTAAGCACGAACTCCTGTAGACTAAACTCAGTACCGTTACAATTTTTAATCGTGCGGGAAATCCACTCACTTGTCTTTTATTTTTTTCCTTTATATCGAGGCCTGAAGAATGAGATAAAATTGATGATATTTTCAAGAGGAGAAAAAATCTTGTATTTTGAAGAACTTAAAGGTCATTAAAAAACTCTCCAGAAGTCGGGAAAGCTCATTTCCGGCCTATGAATGAAATTTTTTCATTTTGAACCACCCCCTTTCAAATCCTGGATCCGCCCCTGATTATTATGTGGGTGCTGATACCTCATCACAGACAGTGCATGGGTCACTAACCGTTGGATGGATGATTTTTTGTACTCATTTATCAAGTAAATCCGGAATTTTAAGGTATATCAAGGTGGATGTTTTCCTCATCATTACCTAACTCTCATTTGCTTGTGAAAGTATTTGAAGTTTGAGTGGAAAAATACTAAATAAAGTACAATATTTTGAAAGTTACTTTGGTGTTTCCGACTATTTTTTTACTACTGTTTTATACATTAATTTGTTTGACTGAAGAGAAAACGTTATATTTATATATCAGACTGAGAAAGGGCTGGAGAACATAATCAAAGTCAAAGCAAACACATAATTAACTATATGTTCTCATTTAATAAGAATTATATATATCGAATACCAATGCATGAATGGATGAATATTTATAATGAATAGTCGTCTTCTAGTATAGGGAGGCCTATTAAATATTATTTTTCTTATAAACTCCAAGGCTTTTTTTTTTATCAACATTCAGAATACTATCGTGATTTAAAGTAAACTTTCTAAAAACCCATAATACATAGCATATTTTCCATCAATTTTATTCTTATTAAGTCTTGCCTTTATATATAGTTTAGAAACGGATATAATAATTTGACTTTATGAATTCTTTTCCAAATACATCTCTTAAATTACTGTTTTTATATGCTGCCATCACATGGCGAAACTCATGCATCCACAACAGACGCTAGGGGCGTTTTCACCATACAGCGGACGGGCCGCGCCGCGTCACCCTGACTCGCGTGCATTAAAAATAGCAGTGGACTATCTTCTGTTATATACTCTTTGCTATAAGCTCCTCGATCGCATGTGACCTCTATCACTCTCAAACTGATCCACCACTCGGGGGCGTCGGAAGCAATTTTCATTGGACCGGCCAGATGCGACGATCCCTAATCCCACCCCTCACCTCACATTGGCCCGTGGTGGGAGAGGGTCCTGATAGAAAACCTTCTTTTTATAAACATTGTCCTTACAGGGCATCTTAGAAGTAACTTACAGCTCAAAATGAGCTAAAATAGTTTAGCTCTAATTTCATAGTGACAATTTAGCTCTTTTACCTTTACGAAGTGGTAACAATTAAATGTCTACTAGAACTAATCTAATCTTCTAGTCATACTAAAAATAAAACTATCCCTTGCCGGACACCCTGCAGAATGCAGGATTTGGCAGTATGGGGTGCGTCAGAATCCACACCATACCATGGTTGGGGCTAAAATGAGAAAATTTTGAGAATAAGAAACTATAGATAGGTGCCCGGAAAATGTACTCTCACACATTAAAAATCTTACCGGTAATTCATATCAACAATTAAATAAAATACAAAAATTATTTTTTGTTAATAGAATGTGGGGTGCTGCGATCGCATTGTGTGCACCCCCTGCATCAGCCCAATGAGACACCATCCCGTTATTTCTGAGTCTAGGTTTCTAAAGATTATTAGTTAAGTGGTGAGTCAAATATAGATAAATAGGCCTAAGCTATTGATACTTCTACAGTAAAAAATGAAATAATTTCAAATTTGTTCCATAATAATATATAACAGCGTCTTTTCCCAAAAACACCACGCCTCTTTTTCCAAACACCCGATACATAGTCACACTGCATTATGAGCATCTAAAAAAGAAAACAAAAAAACATTCCGAGAGATGACCGCGGATCCCCTACAAATTCTTCTACCACAACATCAATTATGCTTTCTTTAAATTTGGCCATGGCTTTCGCTCTGCACACCAGGTTCAAAACCTTTCTGGTCCCCGATGTCAAATCATGATGGGTTGATTCAATAGAATTAATACTCCCATCACTCTCAAGCTGTACCATCGCTAATGTCAACATAAGGCCGGCTTCACGATCATCATTATTTGTCTGTACACACAGAAGAACATCTTTAAAATTTGAAAAAAATCTATAATTTTTATCCGGGTAACTATGAAACAACATTTTTCCGGGGACAAAATGGTATCACACACGAAGCCCCCATACTTCTAAATAATAAATAACACGTTATCAGGCCTAATAAAAATATAATTTAAATTCCATTAGTGTCTATGGTCTCAAACATCTCTAAAACAAAACTCAGCACTACCCCCGCTCGGTGCTTCGCACGTCGCATAACCCCTACCCATATTTTTCTCTAGATCCGCCCATGGTTATATTCTATACGGTATCATTCCCTTCAAATAATAGACTATCAACACTACAAAAAATTAGAGACGGATAAAAATGTTCTTTCCCCAAAAAGATCTACGCCTACCACCTGTGGATCACATTTTCTTCTGGTTGTCTAACTAATAGGTTTTCAAGAAAATGAATCAGTGAAATATAAAGTGTGTGCGGACATGGCTGAACAGAATATAAACTTGTGTATAGACTCGATAAGAAGAAAAATAAAGTGTTGCTCTGAAACATAGGGATAATCTGAATAAAATGACCATCGTTCCTCATGGTCCAATCGGTAATGCTGTGGGCCTTTACCATCCGAGCATCCGATTATTAGGGTTGTATAAATTGTTTTAAACGATTTTAACATATTATAATGTGTTTACATTTTTTATTTTATTTTATTCTGGTATATGATGAAATAAAAAATGCAGAACCAGTCTGAAATTATTGTAGTACAAAAAAATTTAAATGCATTCAAAAACACCAAATAACAAACATCCGAATATCCGATTATTAGGGTTATATACATTGTTTTAAACGATATTAACATGTTGTTATAATGTGTTTACATTTTTTATTTTATTTTATTCTGGTATATGATGAAATACAAAAAGCAGAACCAGTCTGAAATTATTGTTGTACGAAGGTCTTACTAAATTTGGTATTAATAACTCTATTGGATAGGAAGCTGCAGATGATGGGTATGATGGATGATCTCACTCCAATTTCAATTAATTTATTAACAACAATTGAATGATCTACCCGATCAACAGCTTTGGCAAAGTCCACTGCGCACAAGTTAACATAACACTGTTTGCCATCAGTGTCCTTCAGTATTGAATCAATTAAACTAACAACGTACTGAGTGGTATTTCCACCTCCTGCAGCTTCCTAGAATAGCATCATTAAGTAGGACCAGAAATAAAATTGGGCCCAAGTTGGTGCCTTGGGGCACGCCACATGTTATTTGACTATTTCTTGAGAAGGTCTTACTAAATTTGGTATTAATAACTCTATTGGATAGGAAGCTGCAGATGATGGGTATGATGGATGATCTCACTCCAATTTCAATTAATTTATTAACAACAATTGAATGATCTACCCGATCAAAAGCTTTGGCAAAGTCCACTGCGCACAAGTTAACATAACACTGTTTGCCATCAGTGTCCTTCAGTATTGAATCAATTAAACTAACAACGTACTGAGTGGTAGACGCTCCCAATTCCGACTCCCGAATTGCTGGCTATCAAGTTTAGTCTCTATGTCCTCTATAATCCAATTGACTAAAAACGTCTCAAAGGTTCTGCTAATAGCGGGGTGAGAGATATAGGGCGTAGGTCATTGCAGGCGATGGTTTCTTTCACCTTTGGCTCCGGTACAATTGCTGCATGTTTCCAAATATTTGGTACCTGATTTTAGTGCACAATTAAACACGTTTGCTGCAAAGGTTGAGGGAGGGGGGGGGGGGGAGCTAATTCAAAGGCAAAATCCTTTAGTAGTCTCGCTGGAAGGTCATCTGGGTGTCCTGCCTTCTTTGGTTTCAAATTTGGCAACAAAATCTGAACTTGTCCAGAATAAATTTCAGGTGGCGGCTGAGAAGCTGGAAGATATGCAGGTAGGTTGGTCAAGTCCAGAGCAGGTAGTTGGCTAAAAACCTCAGTAAAGTGGTTATTAATCATATCATCAGTTGCTTCCTTACCAAGGCCTGGTATACTGAACGACGACTTCTGCTTAAAATTGCACAGTTTCCAACATTTTTATGCCAATTGGCAGGATCCGAATTGTGAAGGCCAGACACTGCTTTTTGATAAGATTTTTTTTTTGCATCTTTGATGGCTTTTTGTACGCTGTTGCGGAGTTTTTTTCCACTTGTTCGATTTACTAAATTTAGCATATGCTTTTTTTCGTTGAGCTATGAGTTTTCTTACTTTCTTAGTCAGCCAAGGGCGATCAGTGTTTCTAATTTTCAAAATTTCTGTTGGAAAATTGGCATTATAGGCATTTTGTAGAGTACTAGTTAGTTCTTCAGTTTTCCTATTAGTATCAGTTAGGTCGTAAATATTATTCCATTGCTGCCCAACTATCCATTGGCCAAATTGTCTTATCGATGAGTCTTTAAATGGTCTGACTTTTCGGACAACCCGATCATTTCTCGGTAATTGGGTAATGGGTATCATTAACACGGAGTCGTGATCACTACGTCCAAGGGGAGCTTTGCGTGCAATATCTTCATACAACTCGGGATAGTTCATAAATATTTTATGAAGTGTATAGTTCCTACTGGTATGAAATTTTACAACTTGAGTTAAACAAGACTATCTTCAAAGTCACTGGTATCCAGATCATTGAAATCACCAAGAATCATAATTAGAACTAGATAATTAGTACTACAGATTCTATCGACTGTCTCAATCACATGTGATAAAAGTTGGTCAGCCACTGCTGCTGAAGGTGGATAGTGTATAATTGCACCAATATATATGTGTTTATATTGTCTGTTATTATTGGGTATGGTATTGCAACTCCAAAGACATTCATAATAACACTCCTTATGATGGTCAGTATGGTTCATTATTAACCCGCCAGCAGAATATACAGACAAACCTCCACCTTTTTTCCCTATTCGAATTGATATTTCGGAATAAGCGCAATATTTTCAGTTTCAGCATTAAGCCATGTCTCAGTTACAACTGCTAATTCTACTTGGTATTTATTCAGAACAGCCTTAAACTCGTCCACTGTATTTCTGATTGATCTTGCTTTGGTTAATAACAAGATTCTTGGACATGAGAAGGCAATCTTATTATTAGTGCAATTACTGGTCTGAATAGTCACAAGATTATTGCTTACTTGTCCTGTGGTTTTAATACTTCTTAAAATCGACCTGCGACAACCAATTAACGGTATTTTTCTTCTTAATTTGTTACCTCCCCTGTTGTGAAATCTACGCTTATTGCAAACCTGATGTTTAGTCAAATTATGCTGCTCTCCGTTAAAAGCGATGACGTCAAGAGGAATGTCTTTGTTTGCTGATCCAACTCGTAGCGCTATGAGCTCCCGAGAAGAACATCAGGCATACCATATCAGAGCGTTTGGTGGCCTTGGCCTAGGCTTATTTATCGTCACTATATGGTGCTTAACTATACGAAAATACTTTCACAAATCGTAGTCAAAACCAGATGCACAACAAAAGACAGTACAGTGAACATTAACATAAAAAATGTTAAATATTAACGATAAGATAGCAAAAAAAAAAGACCCAAAACATGGAGCAAAGAAAAACGCAAGAGTCCCGAAGATCCACATCGCCCATGCATTTTATAAAAGGTCTACATAATGGGTAATCATGTATTTATTTCTTTATTCATTGCCATGTTTTAGGGAAGAAGCAGATTCTTTGGTGTATAGGGATGAAGCCGGCCGGGGCCCTATCTTTTTTTGAAAATAAAAAAATAAATGCATATTGTCACAACTGTCGTTATCAGAGTGCTGTAATGAGGGGAAGAGGGTTGCCTTTTCGGGGTCAAAACTTCATATGTAAAATGCTGAGTCGTAGTTGGATTGGATTGGATTTATTCGGTGTAGACACCAAGGATAGCCCACCAAAGTCTGCAAAAGAGTGGGATTTTGGTCTATTGTCGACGAGTTGTAGTAGTGTGCTGGTTAGAGGGGCCCCCTGGTCCTCCAGGCCCATTTGGACTAGGACTGGGCCCCAGAAAGCGCATGCATTACGCAATTCTCAGTTATTAAGCCTGGGTAGTAAAGTGTTAAGTATAGGAGAGACTGGGGCCCCTCTAGTGCCCCTTTTGAATGCAGACCAGAAGCTGTCCCACCCCCACCCCACGAAAGATTTCTTGCAACTTTCTTTTATTGCCAAAAACAAAAACATATACACAATTGGCAATAAGAGGTTAAATAGTAATATTGATAATAATAATAATAATAATAATAATAATATTATTATTTATTAACAATAATAATAATAATAATAATAATAATAATAATAATAATAATAATATCAATAATATCAATAATAATAATAATAATAATAATAATAATGACAATACTAATATTAATAAGACAGATAAAATCATATAATTAAAATCAATATAACATGCTAATTAGTGTTGTAATTATCTAATAAAGTGCATTTAACTCTTTTAAAAAGCAATTGCGAATGTCAACAGAAATTTCATTCCATAATTTTGCACTATAAAAACCAATACGAAGCTTTTCTAAGGAAACACGAGGTTGTGGAATAGCTAAATTAAACAGGTTGTTAAATCTGGAACCATGAGGCTGATCAAAAGTTAAAAGGTAAGCACTTAAATTATGAGGAGTTTGGTTATGATAAATATCAGAAATAAATTTAACAACATGTAATCTATGCAGCTTATAAATATCTAAATTCTAAGTTCATTAAACAAATAGGAAAAATGTGCCTTAAAATCTTTTTTTTAAATAATAATACATCTGACGATCATCTTTGCAACATTAAAATAAGCTTTAAAAAGGATTCAAATGTACTTCTCCAGACTTTTATACCATCATGCTAAAATTGGATAAATAAAAGAATTGTAAAGCATAACTAAAATATCGTAATCTAAATAACAGACCAGCTCACGGACGTTACGCCACTGTTTAGGATCAACCATGGTTGGGAAGAAGAATCTAGGAGGCGACCCATATCGAAACCGGAACACCATGAACAGAGACAGCGGTACCAACTTCCAACAATTTACAACATGTTACTGAGCACCCTCTGACGGTGCCGTGTCTCAGTCTATAGCACCGTCAACAGTACCCCCACGTGAATATTAGGGCTGATGAAATGAGCGAATTGCCACCAAGTAAAGCGAAAATATCTGTTTGAAAAGGATTCTTTACATGTTTGTTACACCTAAAGTTAAACTTGTGTACAGTATTCATAACAATATATGATCATGCAATAATGCTGTCTACGATTGATCGAAGATCAAATAGTGTAATGTTACACATCAATTTAATACTCAAGCTTAAATCTAAACGAATAAAACTGACATTTCAACAAACCTTGAAACTGTCGGGAAATACTGAATAAATCTAAAACAAAGGAATAAAGAATATAAATTAAACTACAACAAATATGTACTGTAGTCCTAATATAATACCAAGTTACTGCTTTATTGCAATAGACAGAAATCCGAACAAAGCTGTAGGTGGCGCTTTTTCCAAAAATATAATCAATTAGCGCTCTATGTAATTTCACTCGACACACTTATTGTAATTGGACATAATGAACAAGAGTGAAATTATTTAAAAGTATTAGGAAATTTCCTTAAATTCACCTTTATAATAATTTACAATCGCCCTGCATTTGAGGATATACTTTCCTTGAAATCTATTTTAGTTTCTACCATTTTGCAGTTGATTAGGCCTATTGTTTTTATCCAACGGCCTAATTTTTGTGGCCGCATTGAAAAGGACTAGTTAGATGTTCTGTGTTCATAAATAAAGTTTATAAACAGAAATAAAAACAAAATAATTGCTAAAAATTATGCTTTAATTCATTTATGTTTTGAACAAATTTACAAAACTTTAACGATGTATAGGCCTACTTGCGAAATAATTATAAATAGGCCCAAATTGCAAATTGCCTTAATACAGCTGTGTACAATGATACTGTCTAATGTTTAATTAATTATCAATTAGGTAGCAATCACTTATTATTCCCAATAAAGATTTAGGCATTTTGTAGCTAAAAATAAGGGAATTAAACTAACCACCACACCTGCTCAAACAACCTGAAAAACAACAGAAAATATATTAATAATTCAAAATATGTGTGTAACAAGTTATTGTTATTTATTACACTGCATTCCCGGATTATGACAGCACTATAAAAAAGTAGTTTCAAGATACTGAGATTTTTCAGATTGCCTTAAAATGTACACTTTTCAATATGACAGCCATCTTTCTAAATATAAAATTCCTAACTTTTAATGATCCTATAACACTGTCTATGTTTTATTAGCTGTCAAATAAGTGGCAATCAATATACCTCTCTATTTAAAGCAAAAAAAAATACAACTAACCTTCACCACACATTTTGTAACATTCTGGTAAAGAGAAACAGAAGAATGATATTGAATTTATTACATAACTGTACAAAATTTGTAATTAAAAAAAAAAATTAAAATAAAATGTCAGTTACGATTTAAATTTTATAGGGTGGTAGCACATGATATGTATTTTTATTTGCAGTAAATGTTACTAAGCTACTTGGCGGTGATGGGATATGGTGGGATATTGTTCACTCCGGAAAAAGGAATTTCCAGATGTTACTGACCTACAACTTGTCAAAAGTAGACCATGAAAGTAATCATACACATTTGTCAGTTATGAGTCAATCAATTATTTACGATAAATAAATTAATCAATCAACCACTGAATCATTCGATTTTTTAAAATCAGCTCAATGAAAAAATCAATCGACCAACCCATCAACCAACCAATCAATCAAACAAGCTATTGATTAAATAAATATTCAATATATCAATCATTCATTTGATTTAAAATGTTAGGTAATATACCGTGAACAAAAGTTAATATATTACATTGTTGGAAGGTCAACATATGAGTGGTTGGTAAAAACCATGTAAAATGCTTAGTGTAGCTTCGAGCTACATGCCAGAGGGCAAATTTTAGATGTGGGGTTTAAATTTGTAAGAAAACACCGTTTTGAGAAAATCCACTTTAAAGAAAATACTAAACAACTGATAAACATCCTTAATACACACAAAGCAAGACAACATACCGGTAATATGAAGCCTTAATATCAGCTTCCTTTAGAATGAATTACTTTCATAAAATATTGTTGAAATAATCATAAATGCAAATAAATAAGTAAATAATGATGACTGAATTAATGAATAACTGGTAAATAAAAATAAATAAATAAATAAATAATAAATAAAAAAAAAATAAATAAAAAAAAATAAATAAAATAACATAAACAAAGACACTTATTATACAACATATCAGCTTCAAGCTCTTTTTAAAAGCAGCAGATTCAGTGACTCTCGTTACGGCGGTTAACAGGGCCCCCAGCCCCTAGGTGCCCCGAATGCATAGTGTCCTCAATCTAGTACCCTGTTCCAAAAGGGTTTGTTGATATTACGTCAGTCCGAACCATAGTGGGGCTGAGGTGGTATAGATATGTAAAAGTCCCTCACTGCCGCCATATATATCAAGATTCCCGATATCCTCCATCGATTTTTTTCGTAGTTAAAAACATTCAACATTTCAGAATACAATGACAAACATGAATAAAAAAAACGAGCACATCTAAAACCCCACTATGGAATTGACGACCGCGGAACACAAAAGGGCCCTTAGTCTCATGAAGCCACATGGTCTCGGCCCCATCGTTACGCAACAGGAGAGATTAACTGTTCCCTGGGAGAGATTAATATCGAAAACCTCTTTTCTTTCATAGCATGTTTGCAGTTTGTTATTGTTTTAATATCCAACAGGCATAATGTTTGTGGCCGCACTGAACCAGCCTAAGACATTGGGTTTATAAATAAAATGTAGAAAAAATTTGTTGCACGTTTATAAATAAAATGTAGAAAACATTTGTTGCATGTATTAGGCCTACCTCGTTTATGTTGACAGCACTATGTGTTTTCTAGATATAGAGAGATCTAATGGAACTTAAGCGATGAGCTGGAGTTGTAACATGCATAGAATATTTCGTGAATTTTGCATGTTTTTAAAAAATTAATAACTAACTATAAGTAACTATAAAATTCATAACATTTTAATTATATAATCTAATCTAGTCATTAATAATAATTGCCTTTCATTACAGCGCAGCCTTTCACGAAGCGCTGGAAGTTTTTCCTTGGCCATTGGGTCAACATGCTAAAGTGTTGCTGCTATATTGACACAGTCAGGCAACCCCACACCAGGTACCCATTTATACTCCTTGGTGGAGAGAAGCAACGAAGACAAAGTGCCTTGCTCAAAGACACCAGCGAAATGCGCAGCAGTAGGGGATTTAAACCCCGACCTCGAAGTTGGGAGCCAAACCGTTCTCGCTCCGTCAAACCACGTCTACACAGGTAATCCAGCAATGATACTGTCTTATTATGGTTGATCGATTATTTTCTCATTACAACATTTTACACATTTAGAGCCAATGATTAAGAACTAATTGAACTAACCGTCACACCCATTGTAACAATCTGGAAAAGAAAAACAGAAAAATAACGCTGATTTTATACTGTACTAAGAAATACATAAAATTAATGATCATAAGTACTTTTATTTACGTGGCAAATTACTGTAAATGGTAAATTTACTGTGAAATGTTCAAAGTGCAATACAAAATCTTGCCATTTTGTTTTTTTCGCAAAGCAGGCTTTTGAACGAATAAGTACCTTGGTGTTTGTATTTATAAGAAAACGATCGTCGAAACGCGCTTTCTCGTGTTTCGTATTATCAAGAACCAT
This sequence comes from Anneissia japonica, assembly GCF_011630105.1. NCBI lineage: Eukaryota > Metazoa > Echinodermata > Crinoidea > Comatulida > Comatulidae > Anneissia > Anneissia japonica. The sequence goes on from NW_022714888.1 coordinate 28,292, forward strand.
TAAACATCCGATTTCTTACAAAATTAAATGTACTCCCGATGCAACAATTCAGATAGGCCTAACTACAAAAATGGTACGAACTTAACACTCCCTAATAAGCACCGCTCTCAAATAAAAGCAGCAGTGAAGGCTTTAAAACTTTACAAGCACCACGGCGTTTATTTGGTCATTAAAGTTAGCCCGATTAAATTGTTAAAATATTAACCGCAATTTAAAAATAGAATATAGTCTCGAAAACCTTTAAACTAGAATGGAGTTGTAGTTTGTTTATTTTATTTATTCGACTTTACACAGGCAAAAATACAATAAAATACCAATGAAATAAAAGATTGCCGGTGACGGGAAAAGGCAAACAGGTGGACAAATTACACCTCTGATATCGGCCGATCCCGAATTGCACAGACTAAGATATAAAATCAATATAATTTTTAAATTGTAACACTAAAATGTGTAAAAGGAACTCAAGGCATAAAACAAAATAATAAAACAATCTCAAAGAGAAGCTTTGAGGAATTGCACATAGTTGTCAAAAATTTAAATTGGGCGACATTTGGCACAGCGACAACATGACAGCCAGCTGTAAACATTATTTACATTAAACTTATTTAAAAAGAGATCGTGATAAAATAATTTAACATTTTGCTTAAAAGTGTGCGTAGTCGGGCTGTTTCTAAATGTAAGAGGCAGGGTGTTCCACATGGGTACAATGCGATTAAAATAATATAGTTTGTGAGACTCAGTGTTGCACTTTTCAATAATTAAATCATTGTCAGTTGACTTTGTGACCTTATCAGTCATTTCATTTAATCGAATGAAGTTCCTGATATCGAGGTCAATATTAAAATTTAGGCATGTGTAAAAAAAAGTAAGATCTAAATTTTCTCTTCTGTATGATAAGGTCATAAGATTAAGTAACGAAAGTCTTTCATTGTAATCGCAATTTGGGTAATGCAATATAAATTTCATTGCTTTTCGTTGAACGCCCTCCAAACGTTGCAAGTTGCATTTGGAGGTGCTACTCCATAGAGGGCTAGCATATTCTAAATCAGGCCGAATTAAGGAAGTGTGCACGCTTGATCATTCCCAGTTTGCGGTTACATTTGGAAACAATATTTGATACATGATTGTCCCATTTTAAAACACCATTGATCTCAACACCAAGATCTTTGATACTACTAGTTCTACAGAGGGGTGCACCGCTCATATTGTAATTATATAAAATGGGATTACGTTTCCGTGTAATAGTGATAATTTGACATTTGGATGGGTGAAAGCAAAGATCCCAGGTTTTGTTCCATTTGTATATAAGGCATCAATGTCCTCCTGTAGATGCTTGCAGTCGTTAACATCGTTGATATCCTTGATGCATTTCGAATAGTCTGCAAACAGAGCTACAATGGAATTCTGTTCAGCACTTGTCAAGTCATTAATGTACAGAAGAAAAAGAAGGGGTCCGATGATAGACCCCTGAGAGACCCCCGAAGTAACGGGTAAGCAGTCAGAACATACCCTTCAACGACGGTTCGTTGTTGTCCGTTACAGAGATATGCCTGTAACCATCGATGAAGATTGGAGTGGATACCGTAAGACTTTAATTTATGTAAGAGTAATTGGCGGGAAACACTGTCAAAAGCTTTAGAGAAATCAAAGTAAATAAAGTCAACTTGCCCAGCCCTGCCCAGAACCCCGCTAACTTTGTCAAACACAGTTAGGAGCTGAGACACTGTAGACCTTCCACGGATAAATCCGTGCTGTAAATCATAAAAATAATTCTTGAGGAAAAATTGCATTGTAAATCAGCCTCTCAAGCACTTTAGTAGACATACAGAGTAATG
>NW_022714888.1:30464-34149 GCF_011630105.1 Anneissia japonica
AGAGAGCGATTATTATCCATTGCTATTTGAAGAACTAGAATTTATTATTTGGTTTGACAGTAAACATACAATAGAAAGTAAAAAAATGAAGACAATTAAAAAAATAATATTTGGATTGTGTAATACTAATTTGCTCCACTAAGTGTTGCTTATATTGGACTAAACAGGGCATTTATAAATGTAGGGGCCTGGTAATTTTACCACCATTAACAAAGATTTATATGATGAAAAAGGGCATAGCGTGTAGTTAAAATCATTTGGAAAAACGCGAATAAGAAATGGAAATTTCGAAAAATTGAATTATAATAATACAATTATTATTGAATAAGATGTACATATAATGGCGTCTTTTTCTCCTTTTTTTCTTTTAGTAAAGTTATAATAAAACATTATAATTATTGAGGTTTCTTGTTAAATGATCTATTAAAATCATAATGTGGAAGTCCGGATTCGGCTTGCTCTGTTGGTGGCGCATCGCTTCCGCGTAGGGCTTTCTCAGGCCGTAAATTTTTGTTTTGACGTAGGACGGTGAAGTAAAGTATTATGAATTATTCATACTCAGCCTAAAACATAGTTTGCGCATACGCTATTCCAAGTCTGTGTAGTGTCAGCCTGATCTGATCAGCTGTTATTTACATCGCGGTAGGACCAGTGCCTGGTGTTCGATTTTGATAGAACGACACGCGACACTCCATTGACGCATTAATTATGACTTTGGAATTCAGCCCTCTCATGGGCCTTGTATTTGAATCAATGTAAAAGCAAAAAAAGCAAAACAAGTGATATATTATCTATTCTGAATTTTAATACATTTATATTGACCAGGGGTTTATTTAAGAATTTGAGTAGCAGGAGAAAATTGAAAGTAACAGGAGAGTAAAATTGAAATAGGCCGGGGTATAGGGGGCCGCCTAGACCCCCATCGCAGTCCAGGGGCAGAGCCCTGGTCGGGGGTCAAGGGGGCGGAAGCGCCATTGCGCTCCATGGTTTTAGAGTTTTTTAAGCCCATTTGATGGCATTTCTCTACATCAACAGTTTTTCAGAATCACTTACTGAGCTCTAAAAAAGTTGATATTTTTACATATTCTTCATACATAGGCCTACCTAGCCTAAATACTGTAAACCAGAAACTTTCGCGAATTGATAATTTCGGCCGTTTTCGCGACATTAAACTTTCGCGAATCTCAAAAAGCCTAAATTTAATTCATGAGAGGAATATCATACAATAGCTGAAAATATCGTATCGTGAGTTTAGGCCTAGGTTAGATAGGCCTACAGCCACTGTGTAGGCTACAGTAGGCCTAGGCAGGCTAAGGCGCCATAAGCTTGCCAGGACTTAGCTGGCTATCCCAGGCACAGATAAGAAAGAGACAAGTTTACACACATACAGTACTCACTCATATGATATTCCTTAATTTTGTATGGTATTCAAGCATCCTACAAAATGAACAATGTTTATCAATGTTTTATTAACAAACTGTTTTTCTGTAGGCCTAATATCGATTCAAACACATATTGATTGATGATGATTGAACATCGTGGTATGTCATATGGTAAGGAAAATTAGTGTCCCATTTGAACTTCTTAGTATACACTGCACAGTGGTATCACATGCAGTGATGATCAGAACCTCCTTGATTAGTATACTTACTGAGTAGGTTAGAATAGGCCTAGAATTTACGAATTTTTCGAGCTCAACATCGGAATTTAAGGTCAGAATATTGATTCAATAATTGAAATACATTCTTTTTTAAGTTTATACACATTTAATAAAATCCACAAAAAAAATTAAAAATAAAATTTTTATAATGATGAAGTTGTTTACTTTTCACAAACATGTTGAAATTTGTGGGGATTCACCATTTAGGTCTATGCCCTAGATCTGCGTTGAAGAAAAAATCTAAAGGAGAGCAAAAAATAGTTCTAAAATTTACGCAGATATCGAAAAGGAATGGATACCACATTGGGAAAAAAATGTCTCATGTGATGTGAATTGAGACGATTTTGGCTTGCTCTGCCGTTTTAATCATTGTACTATCTATGACTCTGAAATTGTGAGTGTAAACAGCATTCAATATAGTTGGTTCGGCTTGCTACCTCCTCCACCGAGTGTAAACGAATTTGAGCCAGTGTTGGTTTTTTTTTTTTATTATTTATCATTTCCGAAATATCTATGTGATCACAAAGAGGGCTAGTAAAATAAAAATAAAATGAAAATAAAAGGTTCATAGTCATACACAAATTAATTTTAAAATGACGATCTGTCTTTTTCTTCTCCGTGGTAAGAAAACCCGGAAGCCCAATATACAGTAAAAGAGTTTGGGCGATGTATATCGTCATCACCTGAGCATGTGGTGGAGGAGAAATTTCTATTATCTTATTGGCTAACATGTGATTTGGAGGCGTGGCTTCTTTGATGGACTCACCCAGGCGCGACTGCCGAACTTTAACTTTGTTTACGCCGCGAGTTCAAGAAATGGAGTCTGAAAATTGGTAGACATTTTAACGAACTTTCAACAGAAAGGAACATCGAAATGAGTACATACTATTGCAAATTAACTTCGTGTAGGTAAATAAGGTTCTTTACAGGCTTGTTGCGCTATTTATATTGGTGGTTTTTGTATTAATTTTTGTACAGCATTGATTGAAGTAGCCGGCGAAAACATCGTAGTAGCCGATCGAATTCGCCGGCCGCCGGCTCTTAAATAAACCCCTGATTGACTGTCTGTCTGCAAGTTTAAAATACTAAATAGTTGTTCAATTAAAGTTATATTAATGAAACTCCACTGCGTTGGCTTAGACTTCGCTCAATCCTGATGATACGAATAACGATTAAATACGATTATATCATATGATGCCAACACTTCGTTGCATGTCACGTGAATATTGATCACAGAAAATTGTTAGAGAGCAAACATTAAAAAAAAATGTTGTTTCCTCAAACGCACGTCATAGATTTCTCAACATATATTTTGCAACCAGAATACATGGCCGCAATTTCACAAGGTACCGTATTCACTAACAACACTTCAGCTATCTTACAAGTTGTAAGCCATTCGTTTTTACATGCATTTGTCTCTGCCAGGCCTGCCCTCAACCCCACACCTTTGTGACTGTTCCCATGTATTTTATAAAATGTATTTTGGAATTTTTTTTTTTGTATTTTTAATAATATAGTTTAATTTATTGCGGAATTCTTTGTAAGCTCTTTCGTTTTAAATAGAGGGGCAATAGAGAAATTTAGCATATAATTTCTGTTTAAACTTGATCGATTTAAGCAAACCGTCGGACATCCATGGTTTAATCTTACTCTGCTTTTTGGGAGAATTTTTTAGAGGAAAATGCTTATCGTCAATTTTCTTTAATGTAGTTACAAAAGTAGAATATGCTGTATCAGGGTCCTGAATACTTATAACTTCAGACCACTGTTGTGTGCACACATCAATACGGAAATTTTCTAAGGTAGTGGAATTCATTTTTCCAAATTTAAAACTCTCTTCCTTATTTGAGCTACTTACAGAGTAACAGCACTTGAAAAATACGAAATATTAAAAACAGGGAGATGATCAGGTATGTCGCTATAAATTAATCCGCTCAGATTGGGAATGTCAAATTGATTAGTATAAGGACGGGAAATGAAACAACACTGCCACCAACGTAATCAGTCAATGAATTGTCTTTAATG
>NW_022714889.1:0-1476 GCF_011630105.1 Anneissia japonica
CCTCTTGTAACTTTTATACTACATTTTATCAACATTAGATGACGCTAGTCGTTACATTAGCTGGGAGGCAATTTTCTTGACTACATTACATGTTGACCGTGTTACATAGTTGGGGTTGATTTTCTTTTGACTACATAAGCTGTTAGTGTTTCTAGATTAGCGGTGATTTTTACTACAAAACGATTGTTACTACTTTAGATGTTGTTTTCTACATCAGAGGTTTGTGCTCACACATGTGGTGTGTTACTCTTACTTATTCTGAATATTACTTTGCTCCTTCTAACATAATGTACTAACGCCATTTGTTGATTTTTGTTCATTTAAAATTGTTTTTTTAAGATAATTTAATTTATATCAATGGAAAATTAAAAGAAAATGAACATATTTGTAAGTCACCTAAAAGGAAAGTGTGACGATCTGTAAACACATCTACACGATGTAAACGATCTAAAAATGTTAGCAACTTCTTTTGATGCAGTTCTGAAGGAAAAAAGTAATTTTAAAATTATTATTATTATTATTATTATTATTATTAACGTGAATTTTAATGTGCGAGTGATGTTCCTCTAATTTAAATTATATTTATAAACTTTTCTGTGATGCAATTTGATTAAATATTAATAGCTTTCTAGACTTTTGGGTACCCTTAATATTAAGGTTTCTTTTCTTATTTTAAACTTGCATCCTTTTCCATTTTATTTTAATGCGCATTTTAACATATTTTAAGGGATTTTTTGCAATATAAATGAATAAATTATAATAAATAATTATGTGGTGCTCTTGAATGTAAATATGTCATGCCCTGTGCGTATAAGATAAGATGTGAAAGAGTTTCAACATTATCTGTAAACAAGTGAGATTATCTACGTGAATAGAGATTAACAACAGTCTCTGTAATTGCAGAAAAAACAAATTATGCAATCTGTTTATGTGGCTCCTTTGAACAATTTTAGCTTAACGTTGTCAAAACCTAAATAAAAAAAAATACTTATAATGTGTATACCTTAAGTTTACTAACCTTCGACCATTATAGTTAACGTACAATCCTTAGTATTTCCGGATGAGTCTGCAGCTGTAAAATTCAATCGGTTTTCTCCAATACTAAGATTGGCTGGAAATATAACATTTGGATCCGGAGAGATTTTGGGGACATCTCCGGAGTTGTCAGTTGCATATATATTCGATGAGTAGTCAACAAATGCTGTGGGAGCACCTTTGTCAGTATTTACAGTCGCGTCTGCACATGTCAATATAGGTTGTTCATTATCTGAAGCAAAAAGGTTAACTAAAGTCAAATTATATTACATACCGGTAATCAGGTAGATAACTAATAAAAGTATCTCTTTAGTCGGTGAACAAAGTTATTTGCCTTTATTTGCAGACGTCGTGTTCTTGTTATTTAAGACAATAAATGAGGCATGTTGTGGCGAAATGGTAAAGTTGTCGCACAGTCTAGTATTGAGTAAATGAGCTATA
>NW_022714890.1:0-597 GCF_011630105.1 Anneissia japonica
CTGAGTACTGTTATTTTTATTAATCATCTATTTGTTTACAATGTGTTTACGGTGCTCGCAGCAAATGTAATTTAAACGGATTTATAAACGGTAGGCCTACTACCATGCTGACATGTAGTGAAAATAGATATATGACATTGATTAATGCATTTATTACAGTTTTACAGTTGCTATTTCTCTTTGGATGTCTACACACTTAACATAAGATGCATTCATTGAAATTATTAAAGCCTAGTGGCACTTCATAAATCGGGCACTGAGAGATACGTCCAAATACATCCAACGTACACCTTTTGTCATCACGCAATGTGTACATCCACGTGGCATTACAGATAACAATTACAATTGAATAATTATGAGAAAATCAAATTGGTGAAATTGAGGGATCAGAGGCGGCCTAAAATTTATTGAAATTAAGACTAATTAGTAAACAAAACATAATGTTGTGATTGATTTATAATTTAAATTCATTCTTCTTTTAATTCGAAGCGGAAAATTATGGCGGCAAATTAGTTCCACTGAGTGGGTTAAAATACCATCACAATTAAATATATTTTAATTGGAATAGGGATTCAGTTTCGCTTTCACAATGTTCGC
>NW_022714891.1:0-1531 GCF_011630105.1 Anneissia japonica
TTGAAAATCGACTTGTCGGGTTTCAACGGGTGTTTACAGCACAAGAAGCATCCTCGCAGCAAACGCTCAGCTAGACCTTAAAGGACCCCTGCCCGGAATTGAACCTGGGATTATTCGTTTACTTTTCACGAACCACCGACGCCTAAGCCACACTGCCACGTAATAATTTTATTACCGTACTATGTTCAAAGCCTAAATGTGTGATTCAGTTGATTATACTATGATTTAATGACCTTATTTTCATGGGTAACTTTTCCATTGTATACAGTTTGTGAACAAACCAAGCAGATACTTGAGCACGGTATTGCAGCAAATGTTGCAAAGAAGTTGAAACAGCCAAACAGTGAACAAAACAAATCTGAATTTGTTTCTGATGTAGAAAGGCCATCTTCATCCAGTTATGTTGCATCTACATCTGCTGTGGTAAATTTGTACTTGTTTCATGATCAAACACACCCTCATAACCACCCTCCCCCACACACACACGCACACACACCCGCACACACACACGCACACACACACACACACATAATGAACGGTAATCCGAAGGTCTTGTGTCAGGGGCGGCGCCAGAATTCTCCAACAAAGGGTCTAAGCTTTCTGACAAGGGGGTTGTTGGTTGTTGGTTGATTTTTTTTTATATTAAGAAATTAAATTTTGTGATAATTATGGGATTCTTTATTTAAAAGCGATGTCCTGGGTACTAGTCTTCCTGTCGGAGTTACCATGGCCTGTCAAGGAAGAACTGGTGGACTACTGCAACCCATACGATCGCAAATAGTACCGGAATACGAAACCTCGCACTTACAGTAGCACTGCCTGCACTACAGAGTTTTTAATCTCTAAAATGTTGACAGCTTATTAACACATGCTTGAATTGTACTTTTGGCGCTCGAAATTTGACTTTTCCCCGATGATCTTGCTGGAAATTCTAACAGGACGGTCAAAGCAAGAGGTCCAGAGGGCCCCGACGGGGGTCCTTTCCTCTAGACCCCCGCTAGCGTCACCACTGTTTTGGGTTGGAACTTGTAGATGGCCGGAAATGACATTCTCAGACTCAAACCTTTAATTGATATTTTGTTAACCCAATTAACTTTAACTTTGAAATAGTTGTTCTAGGACTCCAAACATTTTTGTGCCCCCCCCCCCACATTTTTCGTCCCCCGGGACCCTTTGGCTTGGCGGACCCCAGGTTGGGAACCACTGTTATAAATTATTACCTGACCTATAAATTTTATGAATGATAAAGACGTTGGTACTGTAATATTAACTAATGTTATTGATGGGGTAGTACATGATAGTGAGATTTTAAATAGGCACTACTATAAAAATACATTTGAAATGCAAGCATTTGGGAAGAGGTACTATATCAACGGTATGTACTTAGAGATTGCTATGCTGTATTATATTTTAACGAAAATACATCAGTATTTAATATCAGTGAAATAATTTAATTATTGTTTAATTACAGGTTCAATTACCTGAAGAATATATGCCCCCGACTAAACGAAAGAGAAGCAGAGGTATAATG
>NW_022714891.1:1886-10812 GCF_011630105.1 Anneissia japonica
AATAGACTTTTGCTGCGTATGGCACTAGACTTGCGAAATGTAAATCAAAACTAATCAGCCAAGCATGACGTGGGCCTGTTCCATTAATGATGGGGGAATCATTTTTCGCTGCAGTCCAATGCCGTAAACAACGCTTCCCAGTGCGTCTGCTAATTTTTAATGGTCAGGCTACCGCGATCACGAGCCCTATGCTTGGCATTATAGGTTAGGCTTATGTGGGCTGAGATTTGCAACAAGGTCTTGGACTAGGCCTCTATACTATAGTAGGAGGCCTGGTCCTAGTCTAGGCTTATAATATAGTAAAATTGTGTATAAGTAGTCATTTACAGGTTTACATTGTACCAAGGTCAACAAATTAATAATTAGTTGAGGAGAAAAAAAAAAATTAATTTAAAAAAAAAAAAAATAAATAAATAAATAAATAAAATTTAAAAAAATTAAATTAAAATTACACATAATTTAGAAACTCGTACGCGTTGTTCGAATCTTTTAAAGGCCACGCCCCTTGGTGGAAGTACTTTTTGCGTTCCAACGAATTCCCGGCAGCGATTTTTTTTCCGTACGAAACATTTACATGAAACTCCACTCGGGCCGTCTCGGCTGAATCGACCCGAAAATCTCATTGCAAAATTCAGGAGGTGAAAAGGTCATCAATAGATAAACGTCTACAGAACAAGAGTTTAAAACTTGCAGTTTTAAACTCGTTGCTTCAACGAACAACAGTGGAACACTCCTCAACGAAAGTGGGCAGTATTTAACACAGGTAACGAAAAGCAAGAACTTTGATACGGTTTCTAAAATAGTACAGTACTTTACAATTTTACTGTTTGCTTTTACAGTATTATTTTAAACTATTTTGCAAATAGTGGGCATTCCACTATATAATTTTGATTAGAAATGGAAACACAGTTTAAAAAAAATATTGTAGGTCTACTGTTATATATATACACATGTTATTATAATACCACTGCCTTAATTCTTGAGAGCAATATAGGAGGATACATAGACAATACATGTGTATTAGTATTATCTTTTGACAGGATATGGTGGACCACCCGATGGTATGTGGGAGAGTCCAATGTTTTGTCATCAGCAGCAACCCCCACCATCAAGACAGTTGTTCCTGCCGCAGCAGCTGCAGCAGCTCAGTTGTTCCTGCCGCAGCAGCTGCAGCAGCTCAGAGCTCAGATACTGGCTTACAAATATTTAGCCCAGAATCAGCCGATGCCCGATTCATTGAGATCAGCGGTTCAGGGTAAACACCTAGACTTGCCACAAGTCTCTCTTTTTTTAAAAATTATTTTTCTCATTCTGGACAGCGCCACCAACGAGAAAGTTAATTTAGAGATAGCACTAAATGCAATAAAGAGTGAGTAACCTAAAATTAGGGCCTGGAACCCAGGCTAGGTAAAGAATTCGATCCAACTCGGCCACAAGTCAACTCGGCCACAGTCAACTCGGCCACAAGTCAACTCGGCCACAAATCAACTCGGCCACAAAAAGTTCAGCTGCAGTCAACTCGGCCACAAGTCAACTCGGCCACAAGTCAACTCGGCCACAAGTTAACTCGGCCACAAGTCAACTCGGCCACAATAATATTGCTGTTATTATTGGTATCATTGTTATTATTATTGTTGTTTTTATTACCGTTAGTTTTAATATTAACTATTAGTCTTAGCATTAACATTATGTATTGTTTAATTTTTTGCTGATATTATTATTGTTACCATATAAATAATACAAAATTCTCGATTTTTAAAATTCATATTATTATATATTAGTCTTAGTATTATTATTTTAATAATAGTAATTTTAAAAAATATTGTTATTGGTGCTTTATTGGTATTTTTCTCATATTATTATTATTATTATTATTATTATTATTATTATTATTATTGTTGTTGTTGTTGTCACCTTTATTATCGATATTATTACCCTATTATTACTAAGTAGGCCTAGTATTATAAGTATCATAATTATTATTATTATTACTAATTAGTATTACTATTATTATAAAAATAAACGTTATCTTTAATTTATTATTGCTGTTATTATTGCTATTATCACCTTCAATGTTATTATCACTAATTAGTATTATTAAAATAGATATTTAAATAACGTTATTATTACCATATTATTTCTATTAGTATTGTTAAAATAAATATTACTATTAATATTGTTGTTGTTCACCTTTATTATCATTATTATGACTAATTAGTATTATTAAAGTAAATATTTGAAAAGGACCGACATGTCACTGGTGAATCACGTCATTGGATGCATCCTTGTCACTGACGGGTTTCAAACATATCCCCCAATGGTCGAACAAATATGAAGGACTGAAGTCTGTCACTTAACAATACCAATTGTTCCTATTGTGGATAATTGATATCAGATGCTGCACCCCACCTAATTTTAACGTAGGCCTAATTTTTGGGCGTGGTTCTGAAGAAAATAGTATCGAAATGCACGCCATCGTGCATTCATTTGATTTTAGTCGGATTCAAAATAAATTTTTAACATTTAAAAAATCATAATGTGGTTTTTCTATTTCAATTTTTTATGATTAGGTCTACAGTATGTACTCTGTCTTTTATACACATCTAGATGTGTATAAGAGACAGGGCTAGAATTATTAAAAATAATATTTAATTGAACATTTGCAATGTATCTATGATAATGCAACTAGAGAGTTCTACAGTGTTGAACAAGATAACACAAAATCTTAACTTTAACCACTTTACAAACAGTCAATTTATATTTACACGGCACACATTTTAATTAAAATTAGGTTAATATAGAAGAAAAATTAGTCGAATTGACAGTAGTTCTTTGGAGAAAGATATGCTACAATGCTAGCGTGTGGAACCCGGAAATTAGATCCTTGAACGCCTGGGTCATTGCTACACCTGTCTCTTATACACATCTAGATGTGTATAAGAGACAGCATCCCTGCTAAGTACAGTGTACTATAGTAGGGCCTAGGTCATTGAATTGTTTTCATTTCTTTCTGTGATTAAGGCCTAATCCCTACAGCTAAAATAAGACTAACTAGGCCTAGACCTATATATTATTTACTCTGTGTAGGCCCAATGAATTGATAATATTTCAGGCATCCTAATTTTTGAAAGAAAAACACACAGGGTTTACATTGGTTGTATCATGAAGGAATTAGTTGTACGGATTGCTATGCTGTGTGATTACAGACAGGGCCCACACTTTGTCGATGAGATTGTTACAAAACCTAGCGAAAGTTATCCATGACGTCAACATACGAAGCCACGCCCCCTCGGCTGAACCCGTTGTATTTAGCATCTACCCAGATGCTGCATTCCACGTTTTAAACTCTGGAACCAACGTGGTGGCGCCAACGGGTTGGCAGGGGGGTTAGCCCTCCCCCCCCCCACAACCGGACTGGTCAAGCCCCTGCCGGACAGAGCTCGTCGGGAAGTCAGACCATAAAATATATAAAAATAGGCCCACACCAGTTGTCAGACAGGGGGACTGGAGCTCGTAGGGGCTGAGCGGGGGTTCCCCTCTCAAATGAGATATTTTAAAAGTATATCAACCTCTAGATGGCCGAAAATGGAACTCTCAGACTGTGACAGACATGTGTTGACCTATTTTTATATTTTATGGCCCGACTGCCCGATGAGCTCTGTCCGGCAGGGGGAGGGGGGCTTGGGCTTGACCTATTCGGTGGGCGGGCTTAAGCCCCCCTGCCACCCCGCTGACGCTGCCACTGATGCGAACTACTCAACATCAGTAACCAATATTACTTCTTAAAGTTAAATCTACTTATCAATGATGATACTTATTTCAGGGTTGGAAACCAAATTTTTTTCTACTTAGACAATTTGTTTTCCTCTGTACAGGCTAAATTATTTAAATTCAGATAATTTTCATTTCACTAGATTTATAGATGACTGCGCTAATAGTAAACCCATTCCTTTTGTATTGATACGTTTTATTTAAGCAAACAGACACACCGCAGAAAGGAAAACACTGTATTACATGATATTGTCATTTAATCAATGACGAAAAGTAAAATTTAGAAATACAGTACAACGAATGGGTTAGCACTCGAATAAAAATCCACTATAATGCAGACCCTACAACAAATTATGCAATTCTATCGACCAGTTACAATTAAAAAAGGGTTATCTAAAAGGTCTCCTAGGCTATACTTGGAGTTGCACCGGGAATAAAAATACATAATCATCAAACTTGATAACAAATACAGTATATATTTCGTAACAATAAATAGTAACATTTACACAGTTTATATGACAATTGTGAAGACTGGGTTCCAGAAAGGCTAGACCCATCGACGATGGGAGCACCCAGAAAAGGAGTTACAGAAACTGTAACTGTGCATGCCTTTGTAATGTACCTACTTTAGGTTGGTAAGAGTTACCAAGATAGTAGATACTATATCCTACTATCCCCCTTCTCAAATACAGCAACTCACACATCACACCGGTTTACCACTTGGGTTATATTGTAACGACATAATTTATAAAATACCTTTAAATACTCATAATAATTATTACTATTCTTTATCTTGATATTCTGTTACCGGTTAATTCCATAAACCTTGCACCAGGGTAAGAATGACAAACTCCTTAGAGAAAATTGTCTGGAAGACCCCTATAAATCATAGCGTGGTGCTGATGTAATCCTGATAGTACAAAATCGGAATTTGTTATGTTTGGGGATGGTAAGCATACATCACCGAGCGATAAATACACAAAACTGTAATTCCAAAAAGTAATACAATACCCCAAACAATACTTAAAAACATCCACTGGACTCACAAAAGTCGATGGAAACTAAAAACTAGCCTCCTCCTATTACTACTAGTGCGTAGCCTAATCTAGGCCTAGGTATGAAATCATCATACGTTTTTACTTGTTTGCGTCCAAAAAGGACGTCAATGACTGTATTCTCTCTCGAATGCTGAAATGTTTATTTCTTTGACGAAAGTGTATGTCTATTATACTTAGGTTAGATTTAATGCATTCAAAAATTTCCTGAGGGCAAGTCCCGAAGGAAATATTTAGTTGGTATGAAAACTTGGACTAAAAATATGTGAATTAAATTTTAAGAAAGTAACCTAAATTATTAATAATACTAATTTTTCAAACAAACACTGTGTACATTGTATTCCTATGCTCTAGTAATACATTTCAATCTTCTACATTCAAAGTCGGAGTTAGATGGTCTCGTGCCAATTTATTTTAGGTAGGCTTATTCATAAAGGGTTCTAGAAACGAATTTCTTGTTTTGGAGCAGGAAATCCGAAATGTCTCTTCCCAGTACCGCTCATTATGTCGACAGAAATCTATTGATAAACTCCACAACAATTACTATCAACATCACCAATACGTGCAATGCCAAGAGATCCTTGCTACAATGTTTTTAATACATTAGGCTACCGACAAGTAATGAACGTGCGTTAGAAGAATGTCTTTGGGAACATCAAAAATTAAACATTTAAACAAAATATTGTACTGTGTTTAATACACATGTTATATTAGGTCTTGTTACATCTGTAATAGTAAATAGGGAATCAAGTCAATTCATTTGTTATTACAATGCTATCTTTTGACAGGGTATGGTGATCCAGCAATATCTGGTTATCATCAGCAACCCCCACCATCAAGACAGTTGTTCCTGCCTCAGCAGCTGCAGCAGCTCGAAGCTCAGATGTTGGCACTATATGGTACCAATTTTGTCAAAAATGTATTCACAGGTTGTTTCCACTATCAAAACTGCCTTTAGGAAAAATCTGTAAAAACATTATATTAAAACATTGAATTATTCATTAACAAATAATAAAATATGTTATGAATTGAAGCAGACATGTTGTTTCCTGATTTATATAAGTTCAACTACAAAAATGATTATACCAGTCAATTTTTATATTAATAAATTGTATACTGTAATAATATTGGAGCGATATTTTGTATGTCGATGAAAAGTCTATTTTTGCTCTATTTTATTTTAAAAAAAGTCAAATTAGCAATTAAATTTTCAATTTTTCAACACTTACAGATTATTTTAAATGACTTGTGGCAGACTGTAACACTATAGGGTACCCTTGTAAACATGTTTCATGTTTGAATTGTGCGTTAGTCATAGAGTATGCTGTTTGCATATTTACTGTTTGTATTTTCAGGTTTTCCTCACAGATGGGTCATCTTACGGAGTAGTGTTTAGTTTGTTGGATGATTTGGAAGAATTTGCAAAACCAAGAGATATTCATAAAGTAAATAACCATATTAATTTGATTGTTGTCTTAAAGCTCTTGTGCATTAGTAAATTCTGCGCGTTATTCTCACCTAAAAGGAACATTAAAAAAAAAGTGTAACCTTTCTAGCCGTGCTCCATCATCTTGCACAGACTGTGAATTTTGCTTTTGTAATAGCCTTTTCACACGTAGTCTCAGCTATTGTTTAGTTTTCAACCAATCAGCAGCAAGTCTCACTGCCCAAAACATAGAAGTATTTCACTGTTTGGAATATTTGCAGATATTATTCTCTCTAAAGACGATTGAAGCAATTCAATTGATCGGCGAGACATTCTCAACCAACAACAGTTCTTTTCAGAACTATATACTTAGTGTACCACAAGCATTAATATACATTATTACTTTTCCATTCAAACCTCTTGAGAATATTTCTTACTGGATTTAGTCTACAGGAGTTCGTGTTTCATACAGGTCATTCCATTCATAGAAGAAGCCTTATATTGGAGAAAGCGTACCTGTCGTTAGCCATAGTAGCCTAGGTCAAAACTAACTCCGGCTATGTAAAATTTATTATGAAATTGGAATATTAGTTTTATTATTGTAGTAGTGATTCTATGTACACGTTTTAATTTTTGTTATTTATTCGTTAAAATTATTTTATTTACATTTAAATTTAATGAATTTTGTAATTGTGAATTACTATGTCATTTTCGTCATGCAAACCTTCAAACAATATTTTTTAACCTCCTTGTACAATCAGTAGGTGAAATAAAAACATACCACAATAATTCTGATTTGTTTTGTAGCTGGTTTTCTGTTGATTTCTCATCCGCTTCTCACTACAGAAACTGGGGATAAGCTCCAGCCCTATGAGCCGTTAATAAATGTGGCAAAGACAAGCCAAACCAGGCACTCGTCACAAATCATGTTTCAAAGAAAATGGCCAACACATGCTGGAATGTCAAATTTTTAAAATTCTATTTTATTGCACTAAACTAACCTTTATATATCTACACATCATTCTATGCTGTTATTTTCCCCATTTTCAATGTTAAAACAACATTTTTTAAGGATTTAAAATAGTTTCTGCATGAGAAATGCCTGAAATCATAAACTTTGAAGGCTGATTTCTCATATATTGCTCTTTAAACAGCTGGATGTTTAAACACTTGTAACTTCATAAGGAAATGTCCGATTTGAATGATATTTTTACCATTTTATAGCTATTATTTTACTCCTTAACATTGTATTAATAACTCAAAATCTATTTTTTCGACGAGTGACTGGTTTGGCTTGTCTTTGCCACAAATGTTATGTTGATTGATTGATTGATTGATTTATATAATTAGTACAATATTGTTTTCAATTGATCTCTAGACAACATAGAAAAAAAGAAGACATCATTACTACTACCAGTACCAGTGCTATTTTCTGGGTAGCATCATACATGGTGTTTATGATCACTTCATTCAACCATAATAATACATTTATTTAAACAGTTTTTTTTCAATAAAGAGATTTTTTTTTTATATCTAGTACAAAATTATTTTTTTAATTGATATCTAGACAAAATAGGGGGAAAAAAGAAGACATTACTATTATCATCTAGTTTCTAGATGATATTGGTTTTAGAATGTATTCATGATTTTTAATAGGTCCTATTGAAATTTTATTGTTTTTATATTTACAGTATTGTTTATGGAATGCAGTAAATATAACTTATTACTTAATTACATTATTTTACAGTTAAATTTAACTATTCGTTTATCCTACATTAATGTCGTCTTAATTTCATTTTGAATTATGTGACTATTATATATTTTTAGGGACACTTTGAGATGACTAATCTCCAAATGATCATATTTTGGATAAGGTCAATTTACGAACACACCGTAGTGCTACATCGCACCGACAATAAACCGTTGATTAATGGCACGATAGCATCACCCCCAATTAGTCTGATTGGGACGCACAAGGACCTTCTAGAAGGAAGCGATGCTGAGAAGCAGGCACAGGTAAGCCATTAAACTAAATATTATTTTAGTTATATTGCAGTATATCTTTTCTAAGAATAATTGATATATATTCACTAATTTTATTGAAAGATTGAAGCCAAATTCGGAAGGATATTTAAGGAAATCGAAGACACACCGTACGAGAGTCATGTTGACCGCAATATGTATGCAGTAGCTAACAATGCAAAAATGGATGAAGGGATTGAACGATTAAAAACAAATGTTGGTGGTTATATGAAATCAATGGCAAAAACTATTCCCATCAGTTGGGTGGACTTTCAAACTAAGGTACAAGAAGCTGGAAAGACAACAATGCACATGTCCTTGTATAAGGTATCATACGATTATTTAAATTATTGCTTAGGATAAGGCAACTTTTGATGACATATTTACGGTTTATGTTAACATTTGATTTTTTTAGTGACAGTATTTTTAACTACTGTATAATAAATGTGAATTTGCTAATTAATTTTATGATTAAACTATTTTAGTAGTGGTAATATTTTGGGACAGCCTAAGAAAAAATGTTATTTATTTATTTTTTTTTTCCTATTTGTAGATCACTAAGATTGCTGTAGATTGTGGTATTAATAAAGAAAATGTCATCCACGTCCTCAATTACCTGAATGATGTTGGGATCATTCTGTATTCACCCACT
>NW_022714892.1:0-1085 GCF_011630105.1 Anneissia japonica
TGGGGGAAGGGTTTGAGAGGGTGTTCCCCCTTCCAAATGAGATTTTTTAAAGAATAGGAACCTCTTGATGGCCAGAAATGACACTCTCTGATTGTGACAGACAATTGTGTTGGCTTGGCGTGGGCCTATTTTCATATATTTTTTAGTCCGACTGCCCGACGAGCTCTGTCCGATGGGGGAGCTTGACCTATCCGGTGGGGGGCTTTAAGCCCCTGCTTCCCCCTCCCCCGTTGGCGCCGCCATTGGTCAGTGTGCTTAAACAAAAATTGTATATTTTTGTTCAGGTCTGATTTTCGTTGTGGATAGTGCTGACAGCACCCGGTTCGAGGAGGCTAAAGAAGAACTGTTCAGCATTCTCGAAAGCCAAGAAATGACGAGAGGTGTGCCAGTCTGCGTCATCGCAAACAAGCAGGATTTACCTGGTAAGAAATCCGCCCCTGTTAACTGTGGGTGGTCTTCCATTAAAATGGTATTACAACAATTACTTGTCTGTAGTTTCATCTGTTATTCAACTACTGACCACTCGTTTTATCGTGTTGCCACACTGAATTTATTCTAATTATATTAGGCTTAATTGCTATATGTTGCTGATTTATATATCATTGTTTATCGTCATCGCCACCTTGCCCTATATGGAGTGGAGTTTTAAGTGTTTGTCTCCTAACTCCTCGGTGTGCTTCCTAAACCTCTTAAAGGGATTTAATTTATAGAAATATCGTTCCATCCTATAATTTTGAAAGATATTTGCTGTTGGTTGGATAAGAAAGAAAAAAATACTAATCATCATCAAATCATCATCGTCGTCGTCATCGTCGATCTATTCATTACCATCATCATCATCACCACCGCAGGAGCCGCCACCATTTATTACCATCACCAACATTCATCACCATCATTCATCAACATTATCGTTATCATTGTCATTAATAATCATTAATTACAATAATTAATATGACATTTTAATAAGGCCATAATGTTAATTGTCTAGGCTACTTGTCTGTGTCATGATTTTATAAACCATGCTTTTTTACATTAGTAAACATTAGCTGTTGTCATTTTTGTACATAACTCATCCTTAACTTATA
>NW_022714893.1:0-13047 GCF_011630105.1 Anneissia japonica
ACATTTTAACTGTGAACAAACAAGAAGAATTTCAAACCATGTTCTCACTGTGTTTGACAATAAAAATTGAATTAGAGAGAGCCACATAAGGACCACCATATTTTCCAGGGAGGGGGAAAGCTCCTCGTCTTCTTCAACTACCTGGTTATGATGGGAAATACCGCCACCTTGCTTTAACAAATTATCATGAATAAATGCAAGAAGACGCTGATATAAGTCCTCAGGCTGTTCATTATCTTCTAGGTGGATGTCCACAAAATCAATAAAATGTCCACCGGTGGACTGAAACCCATAATGTAACCTGATGGTTTGCCATATTTGAGATAAGGAAGTGGAACTTTTAACAATGGTGTTGCGAGAAATCACAGGACAATAATTTGCAATTTGCCCCAGCATAAGCTCCAGGATAGTGACCTTTTGGTGGGCCGTACGACGCCGCTGTTCGGGAACGTCAGCACCGTCGTCGGTGAAACCCCTGAGTGGGGCAGCTTTCGTTTTGGGGCTCCAGGATGAGCCATCTAACAGGAATGGGCCAAAGTTAGCATCTAGTGTTAAGGTATAAACTAAATTCTGTTTCCAATTTTCAAATGTGTTAATAGTCTCCGTCTTTGTAAGACTCCATTGCTTTGGTGCCTGCATAGCAGCCATAGTTGCCACACAACAACAGGCCTAGGCAGCTAGTGCTTTCACTTGAAAGGGAATCAAGAACCGATTGACGCACGGTGGAGCGATAGTCAATGTACCGTGATTGACGAAAAGGCCTAGCTCAACAATGGGCATAGGAACTCACCAGTACCGTGGATGGGAACGTTTCTTGAAGCCGCCACCACGCCAGTGGGAAAAAGAAACAACCACAGTACAAAGACTACAATCGGACACACTAGCAGTAGTGTACAACAAAGCTTTATTACAGCCAACAAAACAACGGTCCGATCAATCCAAGATGGAGTATCGAGAGACCGCCCATAGAGGGCGCCTAATCAAATCACAGTGTGTTAACACTGGCGCAACAATTTAATCAATAAATCAACATAAATCATGCATTTATTAATACTAAAATAATTTATTTGCAGAATCACAATTTTCCAGAAATTCAATTCGGGTATTGATAACCCCGCAAAAATGGGTTGATATGAACATCAAATTATTATTTTTTTTTTTTAAAGAATAATAATATTAAAAAATACTTAGCCCTAACAGCCGCCTATACAAAAAAGATCTATTAATTAATCAATCAGCTAAAAACTAAGTTATTTTAGTTTTCAAATATGCATATGGTTTCTTTTGATTTCCTAATTCAATTTTTGCTACAGGGTATTTTACAGCATTTAAAAATTTATTTTTTTTATTAAATTTTATAATTGGGGGCCATTTTTTATTTTTTATCAATCCACTTTGATCTGGGATTAGAGTGACAATGAACTCTAGCCCTATCACAGTACCATTGTTTGTATAATTATTCTTGTATCAGCCACATTTTGTCATTTAGTTTTATAAGCTGAAAAAGCCGGGGCAGCGCCTGACAGGGGGCTTGATTCCCCATCAGTCTCAAGCCCCCCATCGGCCAAAGCTCGTTGAGCAGTCGGACCCAAAAAAAAAAAAAAAAAAAAAAAGGCCTAGTTTTCCCATCCCAGTACTTTACTGCCTACACCAAGCCAAGTTTGTCTTACCAATCATTTTGTTTGGATCTGATCAGTCAAGCAGTACATAACAATGGTGAATCGACCATTGACGGCGATCTAGAAGTCCCCATTAAAAAAAAAATTTTGTTTTGTGAGGAGGGGACACACCCCCACCCTCCCCCACCCCCATCACCAATTCTAAAAATTCTGGATCCGCCCTCTTAATAGATTAAAATCTGAATTAATTACAGTATTATTAACAAAATCTAAATCATTTTTTTTTTTTAATTTAAAAAAAAATAAATTGTGATTCAATTATGAAGCCATTGTCAAGTTCATTTCAGTAAAAGACTGCAGTTTTACCCTTTACGGTATTTATTTCTCATTTCATGTTGTGCACAGAAGATTGTACTTAATGATTGATAAATTTACCTGTTGGTCTTGGTCAAAATATGATCTACTGTACATCATTTCACTTTGACGGTTTGACTTCCCTCTAGGTTTATAAGGTTGTCCTCTTGTACGTACATTGCGGTTATCATACACTGGATTAGTTCTCTGACTTGGGATCATTATACAAACAATAACTACCAGTAAAATTACAAATATCAATGCTCCAACAGCTCCAAGAACTATAGCGATAATCACTAAAGTTGAAAAACCTGTTTTAAAAATAAAATAAACCCGTTTTATTGTAAAATAGGAGTAACATTATGACAAACAACTGCTTCACAAAATACAATAGTTTGAAAATAATGATAAAGTATTCTGAAATGAATATTATTAATGTCAATAATATAAACTCTTGATTGATTTTGAAAGGTCAGGGCAAAAAAATCAAGTAGATAGTATCGCATTCAATGCATTCTGATTTCAGCAGGTCAACATCACATTTTGTAAAAAATAACCTAAGCATATTGTGTTCTTAAAAAAATAACCTATGAGCTTCATTCCAAGATAGTACCATGGAGGTATTATTGAGAAGGAGATCACTCGGCAAATCTACGAGCACGCAGCGCTATGCAAATGAACCAAGATCAAAGTTGCCGCAGCGCGTAAAGAACGTTTGCGCGATGCCTTTGAAGTCCCATGTGTTCCCCGCCATCAAATTTTCAGCAGGCATAGTTGACCAATTATACACATCTAGATGTGTATAAGAGACAGCTGTTAAATAATGAGACAAGCATTTTAATCATGGAAGACGTTGTTTAATGGAGAGAATGTACTCTTTTAGCTACAGTTACAATATTAAAGTGAAGGATATTCCTTTTTGTCATAATGTTATTCCCATTTTTACAATAAAAGTATGCATGTGCTATTTCCTGGCAGATGAGCTAGTCTTAGTATAATGCGCTTGCGCAGATATACTCTATGCTATGGTAGTGGAATTTTTCTGTAAAATGAAATGTGTTACAGTTCATTGAATTTTTATGTAAAATGCATGCCAAATACTGTCAGTGTAATATTAGTTTTATCAGGGAGTTGGTAATTGGTCCTATGTTTTGACAGATGAACAATGGCTGATAGCACCTTGTCTGATAATTGACTTTGTTAGGGTAATTCTGACCTAGTTTCTGCAGTATACTCATAACTCCTATCAGGAGCCTATTATTTTTTCAATATGGTGGGGAGCTGAGGTGGGTATGGTATCTAGTCCATTTCTACTAACATTAAATCCTGTATCCTGCCCCTGCCATGGGTCAGAAAAAGGGTAGCTGCTTAGCAGGTTCAGGCATGTGAGTAAGGATATTCGATTTCCACTGAAACCCCAGCACGAGTGAATGAAGTGACCGAGCGCGGGTAGGTACAGGAGGGTAATCCCCTCCTGTTAGAAATTTTAACAACCTATGGGCATGCATTTCCTACGAAGCAATGTTGTGAATGTGTAGTAATTGCTTACTGTCCATACGCCCTGATTAGGTACTGTGTTGTTTTATTTCCAATTCCGACACAAATTATAGCCATAGACTACTTTTTCTGTACATGCATAAGTGCCGTAATTTGGGCAATTACTGTATTATGATTATCGTTCTTTGTCGTGTTACTTTACGGTAAAGGCTAACCTAGCTACCTGACCTCATTTATTCATCATCGTCAGCATCATCTCTCCATCATTTGATAGGATATTAACATGTAACTCATTACTCACCATTCATACTGTAAAGTATTTTAATTACGCGGATGATACCTGAAATGATATCTCGAATTTGTGCGGAAAATAGGTGTGCAGAATCGTAACCACTGCATAATACATTGACTAGCCTATATTAGGAATTCAAAGCCCCTATTTTTTGGCAAAATCTGCATGGAAATCAGCCCTTATTTTCAGAAATGTGCAATCAGATTCTTATATCTAGGCTTATTTTTTTGCGTGGAGGATATTCCCCGTGCAGGCATCACTATAGTCTGGTTACAATTATAAAAAAAAAATCAATACGATGACAGCATTTTCGATATTTTAAGGAATAGTAAATACAGTATAGCAGAAATGTTTCATTTCATTAAACATAAACTGTCTCATATTTATTGTTCAACATAAACAAACAACATATACAGTACTTGCTGGAACATTCACTCATTCAGTTGTGGGAGTTGTTGAAACAAAAATATAAGACGAGATATATGTGTTTCATATTGCATCAGCCACCAGTACTGCAGAAAAATTACCACCTTCCAAGACTGGTATCATTTGGATTTGAACAACTATTGGTCAGAACAACCAATACAAACTCATAGTACTTCGTGCATGAGTAATCAATAGGTCGGAGCCAGAGTAGCTTAATTACCGCGGCATATAATACTATAAAGGCATTGCTGAACTGCTAAAAACAAACCTGAGTCTTATCTGTTTTCGCTCAAGTACAGTTCATTACCATCATCTGCACTTCGTACCTGCCCCCCCCCCCCATAATTTTCTCCCCGGATCTGGAATTGTATCAAAACAGTTCATTAATTAAAATAACTATGGAATTCCGTGGATCCATTCTCACATGCCTGCAGTTTTCCAGCTGGGGTAGCTGCTTAGCAGGTTTCCAAATTCCAGCTGCTATACCTGGCATTTAGAGATGCCATATTTTTACAATTTCTTCAAGTAGTTATGCAATCAATATCCCAACTAACTAAATAAATATTATGTCTGCTCCTACAACCATGGGCATCCCCCAATGGCAGCATATGACTTCTGCTAAATGTGGTTAAACAGTGGCAGATCCAGCAGGGGACGAAGTGGGTGCTCCCCCCACCCCCAGCCCAGTTTTGTAAATATTAAAAGAAAAAAGGACTACTTTAAGTTTGATAATAACTACAATAATTGATAACTATAATGATAATAATAAAACTAAATAACAATGATAATTACATCTTTACAGGGCACATTACAAATAACCGACAGGAAGTATTAATTTTTTCCGTTTAAGTTACACAAACACAACGTTGTATCTCCGACGCCGATTTGTTTTTTAGAACATTTTCAATCAGTAGATCGAATACCTACATGCAAATATCATACACTGTATCGTGTAGGCCTATCGTTAATATTAATTTATTAAAGTTTTTTATCATCTTAATATACTAGGCCTAGTGATCAAATACTCAAAAAAGAGTATGAAAGTTTTTATTTATCATTTTCAATGCCTATGTTGCATATTTTAATATTAGACAGATAGATGCTTAATAAGCAGACTTAAGGACCATTTTTTTAAACTTTTTTTAAAATGTTTTGTTTGATTACTGGTATGTAGATTCTCGAAAAATAGGCCTATCATCTTGTATTGTTCATTGCCCAGTGCATCATATTACTGTGTCTATGCAAATAAATACAAACACCTGTATAGGGAAATACTGTAATTGTATTGGATATTTATAAGACGCCGTTATCTGCATGGAGCGCTCATGGTGCCAGAGCCAAGCAGGACAGAAAAAAATACAAAAGTAGAAAAATAATGCGAGAAAGAAAAAGAATGAATAGGAGAAGTGCTGTTCAAACAGATGTCTTTAGTCTGGACCTGATGTGTAAGTGGGCAGAGAAATGCTGACAATACAAAATATATTTGCTTCCTTTTATCAAACCGTCTAAAGTCATTTTGATAAGTGGTAAATGCAAAGCTTCCAGGCATTTATTATAGTAGGGCCTATTATATTCTAAATAACAAATTAAGATTCAAGGACTCGGGTCAGAAAAAGACAAAAAGGATAATTTAACTACAATAAGCTGCTATCATAGGAACACACAGTGATCGCGTTTGATGGCTTCTAAATTCTCAATGTCGGATTCTGATGGTTCCAGCACTCTGTAGCCTACAGAAGCAGCCACGGTATAAGATATTGCTTCATCATGAACTTTATGTTGTTGTTAATGTTTTAATGCTTTTGATTGACTTTTGGGATTCATAGTTTTTGAGTTGGCAAACTGGGTTTCGGCAAAGTGGACACAGCAATCTGGCATGCGGCAAACTGGGTTTTGACAATCTGGCCTAGACCTATTCTTGCATTGAGTCTGTCAACACCTAGCTAGGCCACTAACCAAGGCCATGGATCTGCACTTGGGAGTAGTGGAGGGGGCGGAAAGATGAATGTGAATAAAGAAAGCATTGGACTGTACATCCACCAGGTTTATTTTGTATCATTATATAAAGTACATTTGAAAATAAGAAATGGACCTCATATGCACTTACCATCCTTGTTGCTACACACTTCTCCACTGTATCCATCAGGACACCTAAAATTGGAAATATAGATATAAATACTGTATAACAATTTTTATCATTATTTTTGGCAATATAAAACACTGAGACACTATTAAATTATGTAATCAATGAATCCATGTAGTTTCAGCACAGATTCATTTTGGCCTTGGTTGTTTCAGACCTTCTGAGCCAATACGACCTAGGTTAAGATGCTGGAAAGACATTGGTCAGGACATCATGAAGCCGAATAAAAACAGTTATATCCCAACAAATGCAAAATGTTGTATTTGCAAATTTGGGAAAATTAAGGTTAACAAACATTATTTAATCAGAAATTACATTATAAATATGTATTTTTTTCTACAAAAAAAGCCCTTTTAAATATTTATATACACATGGTAAACCAAAATTATTTTAACTCACCATGCAAACCTTCCAAAATATTTTCAATCAAAATATTTATGAAAAACATATGCACAAAAATAAATTAATTCAAATTTATTAATTTTAGGCTGTCGTATTATACTTTCAAACTTAAAAATAGTATAATACTATACTAGTTTCATCACTAAAAAGATGACATAGAAACATAGAAAGAGATAACAGCATTAAAACTATTATTTTTGTATTATATATACCCATAAAATGAGGTAATAATTACAATTATAATTCTGATTTAAACTTTAAAAACTAAAAGTACAGAATGAGTGCTATATAAATAATTAACCCAACTAAATTTTGAAGCAGAAGCAAAACCTCTCCTCAGAAAAATGAAGACAAAAGTTGTAATCTAGTCCTGTATTATAGACTGTCTGTTTTTTTTTTTTTTTTTGTATATCTTGGTATATCTGGCCTGATGTTACTACCAATATGAGAGGCGGAAACAATATTTATTTGATTTATAAGCCATGAAATACTCGCACCTGGGGCTGAAACATAGCGAGGTCCGCTTCACAACCCGTCAACGGTGCAAGTTGGGATCCAACTTTTGCTGGAAGTGAGCAATTTTATTTTTGACATTTTTAGATTCTAGCACAACAGCTATTTTTAAACAATAAACAAATGATGGTTATCAATAACTGAAAAAACATATTACAATAATTATGAAAAATATACATTAGTAAATAATATCAATTATGCTTACGAACAAGACTCAACATAGAATCTGTTGACGTTGCATACTCCACCATTCATGCATAAACCATCACAAACTGAAAGTTTAAAAAATCCAAACAAGTTCTATTTTTCTTATTTTGTTTATCTGGGGCAGGGGTAGTTCATATACTGCTCTGTTGTATACTCAAATAATCAATTAATCATCATCAACTTATTATTACATTAATATATTTACCAATAATACATAGATAAATATATACTTATATATGCCTTATATTTTTATAGCTTTTAAGATATCACCTCTTTTTGTGATCATTTTAATTGTTCTGTATTGTATCACTGGTTATTGACAAATAAATTAAATCAACCAATACTATTATTATCTGATAATAAATACAATAATAAAAAATATTAATAGTAATAACAATTAATAATAATAATAATAATGATAATAATAATAATAATTCTAGACTTATAAATATGTTTGTAAAACAAAACAGCTTTTATCATTGCCATAATGAGTAGTGATGTTGAAATTACAAAAAAAATTTATATAGTCGTAAAAAAACAGGAAAAACAAAAATGAAATGAATTATGTAGATACAAAAAAGAAAAACAACTTGACGTACGGGAAACTCGAACTATGACTGCTACTATTATTCAAAATGTGTAGAATGACGTCATGTTTGAAGAACATGGAAAAGTGACCAAAGTGCTGGTCAGAAAAAGAAAACAGGATACAAGAATAAAGATAAATTAGAACAAAAACAATGGCAGGAAAAGCCAAAAAATATTAAGTAAAAAAAAAAATGCTATGTTAGTGAAATTCAAACTATAGCCTAGTTGCAATGGTAACATAGCGAGGGTAATATGGAAACTCATAACCATTAAAGCCGGCCCTGTGTAGGTCAGTGCATTTTCAGTTCATAGTAATTCAGTGATTAAGAGCAAAAATTGTTCATGCATACTTCATGGTTATTTTGCGTATAACCTAGCTGCAACTGGCTTCAACGCTTCAGAAAACACAATTTAGTTACTGGTTTAAAAATATTTTCTAAATGGTCTTCATATGCACACCCTACTTTGGATCATTACCAAAATTCAAACATAAAATCTAAATGAAACTTTCCAGAATAGTTTGATAAGTTTTTAGAGATATTTATGTCTCGGAACTTTAAATTACCCTCAAATTCACACCCAAATCTGGATTGTCACTAAAATTTAATATTTTCTTCCTTTTACCATGGTTAAATTTTCAGTCAGATCAGCTGATTAGTTTTATTCAGGTCAGTCGATTAGTTTATACAAATACAAAATCACTTTATTGCAATCATCAATATAAAAAGAGATTGAAGTTTAACATCAAAAAGGGTTTCCCAAAAACACGACAAAACTCACAAAAGCATCATGAAAAGAAAGTGTGGAGAACGGAAATGTTGACTGTGCAGGGAAGATTACCAATTTTGGAACAAACCATGATTGATTATAAATGTTTTTGATCGATTTGTGTTAACCTTCGGGATACTAAATTGACGGGGTCTTCTAAGATTGTATTTAGAATCGCGGGCAGTAGGTAATAAATAGTTTAATCTATGATTAGAATCCTTGATTTTGTTAAAGAAATCCCTACACAGTCGAACATGTCGCTCTTCCAATGTTGGCATTTCAAGCAGAGACCGAGCTCCATTATAACTAACACCAGGAAGGATACATTTAAGCACTCTTTTTTGGATCTGTTCCAGAACTTGGCTTTGTTGCTTAGTGATATTAGTACCCCACAGTGGGGCTGCAATAGAAATGAACAAGTTCAGCGGTATTAAGACCAGCTCTACGAACTTTTTTTAAGAAGTATAATCTAGTATTGCATTTACTGATTATATAATCAATGTGGGGCTGCCAGGATAAATTATCTGATATGATAACACCAAGCAATTTAAATTCTGAAACACGTTCCAGGTTACATTCTCCAATATAGAGTTGGTAAATATCAGATTTGACTCTTTTACTAATTGTCATTTCCTTCGACTTTTTAACATTCAGTGACATATTATTGTTATTTGTCCATTCAATAATCTCATCAAGAATGGTTTGGAGCCCATTTACCTCATCCTTGCCGACGCACTTGTTGACCGAGGTGTCGTCCATATACTTCATACACGCCACTCCTTCCAAAAGATTGTCGACAAAGATGATAAACAACAACCAAGACCCCTGAGGGATCCCTCCATTGACCTTTAACCATGGAGAGACAACATTGCCAGCTTAACCCGTTGTTTTCTCTCTAAGAGAAATGCATAAATCCAAGAGATTAGATTACCATCGATTCCTAATTTAAATAATTTATTAATAAGAATGTTACGGTCAATATTAAAGGTCAAGTCTAACAGACGG
Source organism: Anneissia japonica (assembly GCF_011630105.1). NCBI lineage: Eukaryota > Metazoa > Echinodermata > Crinoidea > Comatulida > Comatulidae > Anneissia > Anneissia japonica. Next base: position 9,815 of record NW_022714893.1, read on the forward strand.
AGTCTCATTTCATCCCCCTGGTCAGTTGCAGAAAAGCACTCATTTAACAGACTTATGAGAGCATCGGTGGTGCTGACACCCTGTGAACAGCCGAATTGGTCCAAATTAATCCTATGCTTAACTTGGTTCCAAACCATCTCAACGATGATTCCCTCAATGACTTTCATTGTAGACGAAGTCAGCGAGATGGGCCGCAGATCGCTCTCCAAAATTTTAGGAGGGGTCACCTTAGGTATTGGGAGCACGTCAGCTGATTTCCGAAGTTCTGGGAGAACCCCTTCCCTAATACTAGCATTTACGATGGCACAAATTGGCTTGAACAGTTTTTAGGATATCTGGTTTGGGACGTTTCCCTTTAAATGGTACTCATGTTCGCACCCTTGATTTTGAATTGTCACAAAAATGTAATAATTGCTTCCTTGTAACTTGCTTAAACTTTCTTGAAGTTTTATTTAGATCAGTTTATCAATTTTACTATATCTCATCTGGGATGTTTCCCTTTAAATGGTCCTCATATCCACACCCTACTCTGGATCGTCACAAAAATTTTATCATCATTGGACCATGATACACTCATGTGGAAAGTTTCATTTAGACAAATTGCTAAGTTTTTGGAGATATTTATGCCTCGGACATTAGAAATTGAAATGACCCCCAAATTTACACCCTAAACTGGATTGTCACCCAGTACAAGAAGGTGGAAAAACGATAAGGAAAAAAAAAATCAGAACAAAAACAATGGCTTTTCCAGCTACTGCTGGGTAAAGCCAATAAGGTAAAGCCAATAACAAGAGCACTCAGTAGAGAGCATATCTCTGTCCACTACAAATCCCTTTCTATAAAATAAATTGCCAAAAATACGTTCGCTCCACTAATCTTAAAAACACCATGTTCCACCCCAAAGCACCCAATCCAACCTCAACGAGGCCATATTTTATTTACATATTATGAAATCTTAACCATAAAATGTACAACTAAACAAGAACTACTTACAAAAACACAAACTAAAAGGAAAAAATAGAAAACCTGACAACTAAAAAAAAAAAAAACCCAAAAAACAAAGATACTACCAAATAAACTGTACTTAAAAATTATCGAAATTATGTTGAAATTATCTTTAAAAAAAATTACTATGTTTGTGGTCTCATCAATGTTGTTCCACAAGTCAGCACCACAGTATTCTAAACTCTTTCTCTTATACTTTGTATTTGGCTTATTTTAGTAGACGTTACTTTTAGATCTAGTATTGTAGGCTAATTTTCGTGCCAGGTCAATTTGATATATTCAAGAAAAAATATGTTTGAGACAAAAATTTGTAAAGCTGTTTTTCAGAATTGACAGAAAAACCAAAACAAATTTTTTTTAGAGGAGATACAGTATTTTTCAATATTAAACCAAAATAAAGCTTATATATTGTCATCTATTCATATATTGTAACAAGTTCGTGTTTTTTTTTGTATTTGAATAAACATGACTTTCAGCATATATTTGCATCATGTGTGGTTATTTAAATATTAAAGCATGGCTCAAATGCGCGACGGTATTTGAGTGAAGCGTTGTGGCAAAAGTTTTTTTCCCCTTGATTTGTTGAGTGCAACGGCTGCATGCATGATTGGCTGGGTAATGCCTTGTGTCTTGTATGCTGTGCCGTAGATTTCCGTGCATTGTATGGTATATCGGGTACTGTGGCTCGGTTTCACATACTGGTGTGACGATGTTACAGGACAGACCCAAAACCAACACGAAGCGGGCATAAGATCGTGACCATCTTAGATGTTCGGAAGAAGGGGAGGAAGATTGGAAGAAGGGGAGGATGATTGGAAGCACAGACCAATTTCTCTTTCCGATTGACCACTTGATGCCGGGAATCTCAAACTCGGGAGCCAAACTTATTAAATTATTATGAGGTTTTTTTTGTACACCCATAGTTTTGCTGAGTTCGTGTTAGCCACGTTAGTGCTGTGTTCGTATTAGCCACGTTATAAGAGCTGAGTTTGTGTTCATGCTGTTACTATCCCATTTACCAGCAAACCCTTTAAAAGGGCACTCAGGCAGGTTGGTGAACCAGGTTTTGCCAGAATCTTATCTCAATAATCCAATTAAACATCAAAGAAGAATACCTCTACTTAAGAGTCATTATCACAGCAGGCATTGCTGTTTCTCAATAAATTACCAGTATAGTATTTAAAAACCAGGCTGGAAAATTTTTAAAACCTGTTCAAAAAATTTTTGCATTTTTATTACCTTAGCTATATTTTCAGATAAAAATCATAATAGATATGCTTTTGAATTTTAAAAATCAATGACTTACGTTAGAAGTTACAACATGGTTTTTGATTTAATTGTGGTAATCTTCTTATGAACTATTCACAACTAATGAGCATCACTGTTAATCCTGTTACAAAATTCCCTAAAGCAGTAATTAATAGATAAGAAGAGATCAGCAAAACCTGGTTCAAAAATTTAAAATTTGGTAAATGGTGAAGTTTCCTCATGTAGCCACGTTAGAAGTGCTGGGTTCGTGTTAGCCACGTTAGAAGTGCTGGGTTCGTGTTAGCCACGTTATAAGAGCTGTGTTCGTGTTAGCCATGTTATAAGAGCTGCGTTAGTGTTAGCCACGTTGAAGAGCTGTATTCGTGTTAGCCATGTTATAAGAGCTGTGTTCGTATTAGCCACGTTATAAGAGCTGAGTTTGTGTTAGCCACGTTAGAAGTGCTGGGTTCGTGTTAGCCACGTTATAAGAGCTGTGTTCGTGTTAGCCATGTTATAAGAGCTGCGTTCATGTTAGCCACGTTAAAGAGCTGTATTCGTGTTAGCCACGTTTTAAGTGCTGAGTTCGTGTTAGCCACGTTGAAGAGCTGTGTTCGTATTAGCCACATCGAAGAGCTGTGTTCGTGTTAGCCACGTTATAAGCGCTGAGTATTATTCTTGTTATTCTTATATTTGTTTATTACTATTATTATTATTATTGTTATAACCAGTTATTATTGCACTGCCTTGAAGTGTTGATTGTAAATTGTTAATGTGATAGAGATAGGCCTAATTGATAGTCTTACAAGCAAAATTGTCTTTATATGCAATACGGTACTGAATACTTGTTTGTATTACCGATGCTGATAGACAGAATTGATTATCGCAATTTGTAAACTAATGATCTATTGTTCTATGTTGATGCTATGGTTAACTGTATTGTTGAAATTATTACTTGTAAGCCGTGATAATAGTAGCATTAT
>NW_022714894.1:0-564 GCF_011630105.1 Anneissia japonica
ATTGTCAGTGTGTCTTTGATTGACAGAAACAAATGGAAATATATCCAAATCATGATTTGAGTAGAGACACTTACAAATAAATGAGATTGTCAGTAAATTAAATCGCTGTTTTAGAGAAAGTATTCTAAGGTTAGTAAGTCTCTCTTCATAAGGTGGACAATTGATCAATAAATAACAGGCCCTTGTCGCTCTCCTTTAAATGCGTTGTAATTGCTGAATATGTCCTTGTTGATAGGGATTCCAGGCTGGGACACCATACTCAATAAGAGGTCGAACAAGAGCAGTGTATAATTTTAATATGAGTTTTGAATTAAAAAAAGGAATGAGCCGTTTGATGAAACCCAAGAGACGTAACGATTTAGATATGACAAATTTTATATGTTCCCCCCACCCTAAATTTGAAGAAATAATAACAACAAGATACTTATAATGTTTTACAATGTCGAGTTGGAAACCATTAATACTATAAGTTTTCAAGGATTCACTGACAATTTTTGAGCGGGTGATTCTCATTATTTTACATTTAGTTTCGTTAATAGTCATGTGATTATTCTTACTCCAATT
>NW_022714895.1:0-1565 GCF_011630105.1 Anneissia japonica
GCAATTGTGTGTGTGCAATTTTAAGGACTTTTTTAGCAGTTGTTATGGTCATTTAAATTTCACTGTTTTGTAATGTATTTTTTACCATTTACATTCTTTATGTTTGGATGTATTGAATTGTCTTGTATAAATTTCACTTTTTAAATAGGGCCCCTGAATATCAAGTTGACTTTCTTGGCTTACTGTAGCTGAAACGGTCACCCTTTTTAAATATGGTTTAAATAAAAATTTTAAAGAATTTAATTGAATTCAGACTTGCGTCTGGCGGGGGATAGTTTTCCACCACAGTTTTCACTATTTGTATTGTATTGTTTTAGGTAGCCTTCTCATATGTTTAATAATAATAATAATAATAATAATAATAATAATAATAATAATAATAATAATAATAACAATAATAATAACAACAACAACAACAATAATAATGATAATAATAACAATAATATTAAATACTTTATTTCAACACAGGAAAACTCGATTCACCCAAGGCTGTTTTTCATCAAGACCGTGCAAGGCCGTATAAATAATTGATTGCATCATACAGTAGCAGGACCATATTGTAAACAGCATATATACAGTATGTCATCCTGCCAAAATGCATTAATAAATAATAAATACCCTACTTGTCAATCTTGCATTAAACACATTAAATGTGCTTATTATACTACACATTTTGGTATTTTGATAGTGAATTTAAAGCTACATGACAATGTTATTTATGGTTGTATTAATAATAATAATGGTTGGTAAAGTGTGTATTGTAGGGATCTCTATGAGCTTAACATTATTACCCCCAGTCATTGGATCAAGCACATATGAAACACAACAGTACTCAGTTCCGTGGGGAGAATTCCATAATGTTAGAGCTGTAAATCAGCACATTTATTGTTTGAACCAACCAGGTACCCACTTGTGGGTGGAGAGAGACAACCGTAGGTGAAGTGCCTTGCCTAAGGATAACATTCACACATGAGGACAAGTTTACAGTTGACAACACTGGTATTATGGTAACTTGTGCAGAGGATCACCACCTTCAATTTACAGTGATAACATATCTGTAAATACAGTTTGGTTTATGAAATTTCCCCACCTCACAATCAGTGGTAACATCAGCAGAGAATTTGGGGCACAGAATTTCCCATCAGAAAACCTAGACACCTCATCTGGGAATATTTAAAGGTTCTAACCCTCCCGATTCAATCGGGAGTCTCCTGAATATACATACTATCACCCAGCCTCTTGAATTTGTTTAAGTTCTGAATTTCAAAACAAAAACTAGGCTAGGCCTAGATATGTTGTACAGTACTTTACAGTACAACCACAAAATTTAACGTACAGCCGTTAAAAAAACATCATAGGACTCGCATGGAAAATAAATATAATTAATTACTAGGCCACATGAATGAAAGACCATAGGTGTCTTTTAAAATTACATTTTTAACTTGACTCCTCGATTTTGACGTTGAGGGTGCTTTACACTAGTTGGTGGGAATGGGGGCGCCCTTCACCTGCAAATTCTCCCGTCTCCCAATTTTTTAGGTCTACGGGTTGGAAGGTCAGAATAT
>NW_022714896.1:0-518 GCF_011630105.1 Anneissia japonica
GGAAAAAATCCAGGAAACAGCAAGCGCGGAATAATGTAATGAATAATATAAATTTTAAATGTAACAGTAGAGATTTCTGACAAACAAAGGGAAAAAAAAACCTCTACCGGGATTCAAAACCGGGGACCTTTCGCATACATGACGAACGTCATAAATGTTTACCTAATGTAGAGTATTACTTTATCTTTATTATTCATCATCATCATCATCATTGCCATCATCATCACCATCATTGTCATCATCATTGGTTTGTTATTAGACTACTTCATATACAGGGCTGTATACAGAAAGTATCGAAACTCTTTACATTCACTCCCAGATTACGAAAGCTTACACGCGCGTGTGCAACCTCCTCGACTTCGAGTGGCGTATTCCATGTAGCAATGACTGAATATTCTGCATGACTACAATATATTAACATAGATCAATTGCACCCTACAAAGTGCAGTACCTATGTCAACCCGTGGTTGAAGAGAGACAAAGCAGAGTTATTAGACAATGTCTTAGGTGAGTGTATC
>NW_022714897.1:0-709 GCF_011630105.1 Anneissia japonica
TTTCTATTGCAGAAATCTATCAGAAGACTGCCATTTTCATTAAATGTATCGTCATGATGCATGTTGTGTCCATCAAAACTTGAGTGTTTATTGCAGATTGATGTAGTGGCGTTAAAGTCACCTTGAATGAGTAACTTTCTGTTTTTGTCCATTCCTACGTGACATATTTTGTTCAGTTCTCTATAAAATGACTTCTTGTTTGCTAATGATTTAGCTTCGGTAGGCGCATAGGCTGAAACAATACGAAGTTTTAGCCCTTTCATCATTAAATCTATTGCTATCAGACGTGGTGAGATATTCATTATTCCATTGATGCTGATGAATGAACTTTTCCTTAAGGCAATCCCAACACCATACAGATGTTTTACTTTCATGCCGCTCCAGTATACGTTGTAGCCCTCATGACTGACTGATCCCTCTCCTAACCGCCTCATTTCCTGAATACAGATGATGTCAAGGTTAGCGGCTTTGCAGTCCTTAAGCATTTCATCTAACCTAAAATCATTTGAGCAAGATTGAATGTTAATTTGTCCAATTTTCCAAGAATGAAATTTCTTAACCTTAATAGGCTTATGCCTCTTTTCAGCGCCATTGAAATTTGAGTTAGATCCAACTAGCGGCGCGTGATCAAAACTAGGTTTACTAAAATTATCGAAATTATTACAATTGGAGTTGAAATAAGAATTGCAGTTGAAGTATTTGGTCGATT
>NW_022714898.1:0-1209 GCF_011630105.1 Anneissia japonica
AGAGACCAGTAGGATATCCTATCAGCATAATTGTGAAACAAATTTTATTGCAGAATAACCATCCATTTAATGCCAAATATAATTACTTGCCCTCAAATTCACATCTTCGAAATGCCATACATCATCAGAAGAAACACAATTATTGAAAACAAAATGAATTAAAGAAAACAACAAAACCATAGCATCTTAACTACAAGTGCAACTATCCTCCGCCGGACACCAACCCGGTATTTCTATGTTTCGGGGATGAACATGAATGAAATCAGAAATTATTAAGAAGACTTTGCTTGAAAATATGTAGATTGGAAGAATATTTTAAGTTTATCAGAAAGGTCAATCCATATGTATATTTCTTTATATACAATTATGAAATACTTCCTGTTATGTTAATGCATGTACACACCTGATATGGTACAGTATAAATAATAATCAACAAATAACATCCTCTTTTAACATAATTCAGGAAATCGTTTGCCATAATTCAATTCACATATTAAACTCAACATTCTTCATTACTAAACCTAAGTTAATGAAAATATTATGATATATACAAGGAAGTAATAATAAACAAGTATTATAAAAAAATTCCTGCAATAATTTGAGTAAAGACACTCTGTCCCTAAATATATACAAAAAAGGCTATGTTCAAACACGGCAATTAACTGTTAGCAGAATCAGGATTACAAACGTATGTACGCACACACCCGGCGTTCATGCAAGAAAATCCCTGATCCAGATACCAAGAAGACGATCGGATCACTGAAACTTGGAAATGCGTACATGTGATTGGTTAATCATTAGCGTATCCGGATCCTGGTAATGGTTAGCGCAAACCAATCAGGCGTTCTCCCACAGGTGCTAACAGGTTGTACAGCTCTCGTGTATATCTGACCTTAGTTAATAAATGGCAAAGGGCGCTCACAATGAAATAGCTAAAGCTTCTAGTAAAATATCCCCTGGACTTCCACAATACTGTAGTTAAGAACACATCAAAATATCAAAACAAGATGAGGCTTGGTTACAAATTCAACATTTTATTGCACTACAGGCTGTTTCATGAGGTACTTCCTCAATCATCAGGTGCTAGGCTCTGATGATTGATTGAGGAAGTACCTCATGAAACAGTCTGTAGTGCAATAAAATGTTGAATTTGTAACCAAGCTTCATCTTGTTTTGATTTTATATTGCTCTGCTTATGTATTGAGCACT
>NW_022714899.1:0-1006 GCF_011630105.1 Anneissia japonica
AGATGGAGCTGATTTTATCTAAAGATCCTTTTTTTGTTTTGACAGCTGAAGATTCTAACACAGTTTAATATAGCAAACAATCTTGAAACTTCCATTAGACCTTGTACAAAAAATACTTGTTGTCCTCCTGACTGTCACATTCACATGTTTAATTAAAAATCAAACATTACCCAATGAATTTTAAGAACTACAATATATATAGAATTAAGAATTCAGCATATGATATTTTTTCATTTTTATTAACTTTCCCTAAGATTTAGTTATAATGCATTTATTTTAAGGAGGCCTTATCTTCTGTACTCATTTGAACTCATCAAATCTTGTTTTCAGTGAGCTAGTTACTCATCCTACTTGATTTTTTCATCTCATTTTTAAATATATAAAGTGAATTAACCCTTTAGCTGCGTTCTCCTGGTACTACTGGGGATAATTAGACGTCGTTGATCTGCGTTCCCCCTGTACTACCGGGGGAATGAAAAATAATTCTTTAAAAATACTTCCTTGTACTAACATCCGCCCTCTATAATTTTTCTATCAATAGAATATTTTTCCTCATTTAAAATTGTGTTTACCAGCAAAATAGCGGGTGCACAGCCTCGAAAGAAGCGATTAATGTGAATGAAGTTGTGGATCAGATTTTTGCTGATACAGATAGTGTATCAAACGACTTTGATTTTGACAGTTCTGTGAATACGTTTCCATCAGCTGACTCTAGTTCCGGTAGTGATTTTTAAATGAATTTGTGGATTTGGAGGGCCTATACCTAGCTCTGGCGGTGGAAGTGACGATAATGATGCGGGCGATTTGCCAAAGCAGCCTAAGTGAAGGCAATCCCCTAGTCCTTTGACTTGTGTGTATTTTTTTATAAAACGATGAAAATAGTTCAAACATATTTTTATTCATTTTATGTATCTTCATCATAATCCAGTGAAAAAAAACATATCCCATAAAAATTTCTTTGAGAAAAAGTAGCTTTTTTTTACAAATTTGATGAAAATGGGCGATC
>NW_022714900.1:0-1610 GCF_011630105.1 Anneissia japonica
ACAGTTCATATCACCACCCATGACAATGTATTCATCATTTCCGTAACAAAGACTATCTATCTTTTGTTCCACTTTTTTAAAGAAAAGTGATCTTTCTTTATAATTATTTGGTGCATATAGATTAATTAAATTTATTGTTTTATCTTTATGCTTTAGACTTACAATTATATTCCTACCCTCTCCATCTACAAATTTACAACAGATGTTTTTGGCGTCAAAACTTGTTTTAAACAGTATCGAAACACCTCTACTATTGGTTGATCCGAAGCTGTGATATGCTTCACCTTTCCAAAATTTAGAAAGACAACTTATTGATGCTTTATCAAAGTGTGTTTCTTGTAGCAAAACAATATCTAAATTTTGTTCTTCTAACCATTTAAACATTTTTCGTTTTTTATGGTTATCTCTCAAACCTCTGACATTTAAGGATATTAAATGCAGACTACATTTTTTGGGTTTTCTTTTCATTTTATATTTTTTTTATGTACTTTTTAATTATAACTAAAGGCCAGTCAGAAAACATATTACTAATCGTACATATAGAAGTAAGCCTTATTCTAACTTACAGAGTCCGATTTCTTTTCCTTCTTCTCTGCATTTTTTTCCCCACTTTCTGTAATCTTTTTTCTTTTTGTCGCCGCAAAGGACTGTCGAGCAGAAGTAGCAATCCCCGCATCAGTATTTTCATCTGGGGTTATATCTGGTCTTCCAGCACTAACAAAATCGGTAATTGGCCTCATGCCTTCCGTATTCTTTTCAGATTTTTAAAGTTTTTCTTTTTCTAATTTTTCAAGTTGTTTTTTTCCCCGCTTTTTTTGTTTCTTTTTCTCATTTTTACTAACAGTGAATCCTTTAGGAGCAGCTGCAGATGAGCGCTCTTCTTGGTTAATACTTTTTACGCTATTAATTGCGACTTTCATTATCTGTAGGACCCTCTCATCTAACTCAAATGAATGTGGGTCACTACCTGGGTTGGCAGGTTTGTTGAGTAGGTCCTCAAGAATACCGATGACATTCTGTGTGTTGTCCATTGGTTTATCTTTAACTGATTCTTTTCTTCCATTTGTATTTTTGCAAGCATCGCTTTGTACTTCCCCATCACTCGATTCAGGATCGCTCAGGAGGTCACACGTCACTATATCTTCAGGTTCTGGTTCAATCTCCGACTCTATCCAATGATCTGTTATGCTTTTGTTGCAGGTATTTGCCCTGTGACCAGGTTTATTGCACTTATGACATACCGTGCTTTTTAGCTTCGTTGGGCAGTCGTTTACTTTGTACAAAAACTGCTCTGTCTCCATTTAGAAATCTTGAAAGCTTTCCATTGATTCGAAATTTAATAAATTGTATTTCTCTTTGGATTTTGCATCCAAGTTTTTTTAAGGCATCAGTAATTTCTTCATCCCGAACAGACAAAGGTATATCCTTAACTAGGATTCTTACTTCATTTTCATCTCCGCCGATATATGGGTTGACATCATACACTTTAACCTGTTTTCCATTTATTTTTAAACCAGAAGTGATTGCTTTCACTCTTTCGCTGTGTGTGATCATCTATATAAATTCTCCAAAGGTTTCTAACCTTTTGGGTTCCTATGAGGTGGTCACAA
>NW_022714901.1:0-856 GCF_011630105.1 Anneissia japonica
CTGTTTTGCAAACAAAAATAATTATGTAGTTAATAATCAGCCAATAAATACCAAAAACCGACAATAAACTTTGCTTTGCTTCCAGTACTCACAAGAATTCAAGATGTGAATCTTCATCTCGGATCAACTGTTGAAAATAGGCAAAGTAGGGGCATTACTACAATGTACTAATAGACTAATGTTTACTACTGGATGCAATGTTGTAACGTCTCAAAATGCCTTTGTGCGTGAATACTGTAAAGAGGGTGTACTTCAATTCAGCTGCACAGTTTTCCATATACCAAATAGTATGCTTTTGTATCAACCTGTCTCTTATACACATCTAGTGTCATAGCTGAAGCATCAATTGAATAAGGTAGTTGATGATTAACAAAAGCATCAATTAAATAAATGCAGTCCTTAATTAGCTGAAGAATCCATTGATAATACAGTTGTTGGTTATCAAAAAAAGTCACCTAGAAAAAGTAGGGGAAAAAAACAATCTGATATAGCACACAGACACAATATTCAAAATCAACTAGACAAAGACAAAATGTAAACATCCCGGGGTAGCAATCAAAATCTAATTCCACAGCCCTCGTGCCCAAAACGCGGCACCCTGGCACCAAAGGTGATTTAAATAATTACTGTATTTAAGAAAGTTAGCCCCTGAGCAATTCATTCCAAGTAAGACTAATCTTGGAGTTAAACAGAGCATTAACTTTGACAAAGATACCAGACTGTAAACACTATTGTTAGTTCTATTCATGAAGCAATACACAGATTTATGAAAATCAGCTGATGTTAACTCTATTGACCCGTTCAAAACCAAACTTGAAGGCATCATTGAGGAAAATCAGTTGACCAGAGATAAAAT
>NW_022714902.1:0-919 GCF_011630105.1 Anneissia japonica
GTAACGGACATATGCAGTTGGAACCATGAAGAGACTTATTGCCTTTACCAGTCGGTGCTGTAGTATGTACTGCAGTAATCAAAACAATATTTTTTATGTCTACTGATTTATTTTTTTTTTACAGTTATTTAGGCTATAGTAATTGGGCGGCCATACCAGAATGCCAATAACAGTTAAACTCCCGGTCCGCTCATCAAGACGTATAAAGGACAGTGGAACTTCAACATCTACTGACACTACTAATAGTCCTGATGATCCACCAAACAGTACTGTTTGATTATACAATCGTTTGGGAAATTTCATATGAAGAATCATTATAGAAACTGTATTTTAGCCGAAATAATATAGACTTGAACAATATACAAGAACAAAGTAAAATGGTTATATAATTAAATATTTTCCTTGTGAAGTTTGAGTACAGTGAAATATCTTCATTCACTGGTAGTTTCTGCCATTGCTACATACATATTTCACTTAGCTCACTGTAAGAGATCGGGAAGTGATATACAGTACCTCAATCGTATGTAACTAGACACAGTGTCCCAGTTACATCTTGATCACCTCATTAAATTTTATTAAAGTCAATGTTAACATGATATTTCATTTGGGATGAGTAATTCATGATATAAACTGAATATAACAATATTTTATACCACATGTTTATTGCTTTTAAGTGTTTCAAGGGAAAAAAAATTAAATAAACCATAATGTATTATGTTAACTGAAGTAGGAAGAAAAACCCTACATACCGTATTGTGGAGTTATGAAATGTTGGTATTAAAAATGTTGTTGGTTATCTTCAATATAACTTGATAAGAAGAATACAATTAATAAGTGTCACATATTTCACTTGAGTTCTATCTCACTGTATGAGATTGGGAAGTGGTATACATCAATTGTATAGATGTAACTAGACACG
>NW_022714903.1:0-838 GCF_011630105.1 Anneissia japonica
GTTTGTTTCAGGCTATCTCACCGTGCCTAACAAAAAAAAAATTACATTTTGACTCAGCTTTTTAATATTGTCACTTTTTGCACAAAAGTGCTTATCTCGACGAATTGAGCACTTAGTGCAAATATTTGACTTTCCGCCATATTTCGAGTACTTTTCCAAAAAACTTCAAACTTTCAATACAATAGTGTTTGTTTCAGGCTATCTCACCGTGCCTAACAAAAAAAACCTTACATTTTGACTCAACTTTTTAACATTGTCACTTTTTGCACAAAAGTGCTTATCTCGCCGAGTTGAGCACTTAGTGCAAATTTTTGACTTTCCGCCATATTTCGAGTACTTTTCCGAAAAACTTTAAACTTTCAATGGAATAGTGTTTATTTCAGGCTATCTCACCGTGCCTAACAAAAAAATATTACATTTTGATTCAACTTTTTAACATTGTCACTTTTTCACAAAAGTGCTTATCTCGACGAGTTGAGCACTTAGTGCAAATTTTTGACTATCCGCCATATTTCGAGTACTTTTCCGAAAAACTTCAAACTTTCAATGGAATAGTGTTTGTTTCAGGCTATCTCACCGTGCCTAACAAAAAAATATTACATTTTGACTCAACTTTTTAACATTGTCACTTTTTCACAAATGTGCTTATCTCGACGAGTTGAGCACTTAGTGCAAATTTTTGACTATCCGCCATATTTTGAGTACTTTTCCGAAAAATTTCAAACTTTCAATGAAATAGTGTTTGTTTCAGGCTATCTCACCGTGCCTAACAAAAAAAAATTACATTTTGACTCAACTTTTTAACATTGTCACTTTTTGCACAAAAGTGCTTATCTCG
>NW_022714903.1:855-1080 GCF_011630105.1 Anneissia japonica
GACTTTCCGCCATATTTCGAGTACTTTTCCGAAAAACTTCAAACTTTCAATGGAATAGTGTTTGTTTCAGCCTATCTCACTTTGCCTAATCCTAACCCTAACCCTAACCCTAACCCTAAATCTAACCCTAACTCTAATTCTAACCCTATCCTTAACCCTAACTCTAACCATAACACTAACCCTAACCCTAACCTGACAAAAAAAAATTACATTTTTGACTCAACT
>NW_022714904.1:0-602 GCF_011630105.1 Anneissia japonica
GACTGTCACAGAAATCATTTGCACTGTCTTATGCGCTTACAAAGATGAAAATTAGCATAATGTATAACAAAATTATTTGATCTGGTACCAATCTAAGCTCTTCTTTCCTTAAATGTTAGATGTACTTGCAAAGAGAGCCACATTTCACACTGAAGGGTGTGTACGACATCAGTAATGTTATCTCAATAATTCCAAGGTTATATCGGTTGATGAGGAATTTATTGATTAGGCCTATAATAGTAAATTGCATCAATTTATTTTGCAAAAACAAGGTTTCCAGCTTCAGAGGGGGTCACATCCCCTGTCCGCACATGATGGGAAGTATAGAGATGTGTATAAGAGACAGGGGTCAGAGTGGGTATTTATTTATTTTATTTTTTTAAATTTTTTATTTCAACCATCTTTAAAGAGGGTAACCCTTCTAGTTTAGCCCAGTAGGTTAACTGATATTCAGGGGCCCTCTTTAATAAAATTAAAGAACAGTACAAACAATATCATTACAACATAATAATAATAAATATAAGCATTTTCATCATAGTTTTATTTATTACAAACATATTCTTTCAACATCTATACACATTGAGGCCCTTCTTTTAGGTGAA
>NW_022714905.1:0-997 GCF_011630105.1 Anneissia japonica
TACATATAGAAGCTTAAAGAGCATAAAGTGTTAACCGTGCGTGCCTATAAAAAAAAGTTTCAATGACTAGGCCTAATAATCGTTCGACTTCTCTTTCGTTTGCAGGTGTCGCTGCAGTTCACTTAACAGGTGAGTTAGAATGTGTAGATATTAATCTAATTTCAGAGCATCATTAGCGTTCCGGTCTCTTGCAGGCCTACATGATATGCTATATCTATAGAGAACACTCCTATAAATGTAAGGCAATAATGTTAAAGATATATAATAATGATAATAATAACTACGATGATGATGATGATATAATGATGATGATGATGATAATGATGATGATAAAAACAGTAAAAATCCAAATCATTTAAACCAGCGATGTCTCAAATAGACACAATAAACACAAATAGAGTTTTTAATAGAAAGAATTGAAAACAGTTATAACACAATTTTTAACTACAACAGTGTAGCTATTCTCTGGATATAAATAATGTAATGGAAATAAACAGGAAAAAAATGCAAATTAACCATAGGAAACACTTTTAATGTTTATGATTATGCTGATTGCAATCTTTACAAGGATGTTATAAAAAGCAATAAAATTTGTAAGGAAGCATGTATAACAATAACTACCACAATATTCCACTACAGGGTACTTTTTAATTGAAGGCCTTACAAAATTAACAAGACTGCTATAACAATGTTTTTATTATTATTATTATTATTATTATTATTATTATTATTATTATTATTATTATTATTATTATTATTATTATTATTTAATTATTATTATTATTATTTATTAATAATATTATTATTTAATTATTATTATTAATATTATTATTATTATTATTATTATTATATAATTATTATTATTATTATTATTATTATTATTATTTATTATTAATATTATTATTTAATTATTATTATTAATATTATTATTATTATTATTATTTAATTATTATTATTATTATTATTTATTATTAAAATTATTATTTAATTATTATTA
>NW_022714906.1:0-608 GCF_011630105.1 Anneissia japonica
TATATCTTCTCTTAGAAAGAAATCTATTTTTTACAATGGGCCCAAACTTTGGAATTCCTTAGATACTTCCTTTAAGTCTTTACCTAATATTTATTCCTTTAAATCTAACTTGAAAAAATCTCTGGTCTCAGCATATGGCAGATAAGCCTTCTGTTTATGTTTATGCATTATTATTATTATTATTATTATTATTATTATTATTATTATTATTATTATTATTATTACCTGTATCATTATTTACAAATTTTACAGCTGAAACTACATGTATTTGCATGTACGTATATGTATATATGTGTGCGTATGTAAGTGTATGTGTGTATGTAAGTATGTGTATATGTGTGTATATGCTGTATGTATGTACATATATATATATGTGTGTGTGTATGTGTATGTGTGCATATGTATGCGTGTGTATATGTGTATACGTATGTTTCTTTCTCAATATTTAATACTCTTTGCCTGTTAGTAATTTTGATTTTGGTGACACACTGCTCCCACATGAATAAAGAGACTGATCAAAATTATACTGTATCAAATATTTTGTGGTGCAGTGTGTCTTCAAAATTAAATTTCTTGTTAAACCAGACTGCCTGTGATTATTTAAAATA
>NW_022714907.1:0-234 GCF_011630105.1 Anneissia japonica
ATCAGTTTTTTTTTTGTCACACTATTTTGTAATTTTTTTCACAGGTTGTTGCAAAATTTGGTCCCTCGAAGAAGGTAGACATATCCATTCAAGTTCAATATATATATATTTCCTTAATTCATTCTTTCAAAATACATATTGCAATAATAAACTTACGAAAGCATATGCACTTGCAATGACAGCAGATGTAAAAAGAGGGTCAATAATTTCTTCATTTTCTATACACTTTTATAC
>NW_022714907.1:331-525 GCF_011630105.1 Anneissia japonica
CCGTTCTTGTGACTTTTTATGTGTTTGTCCTCAACCAAATGCACCAGCGAACGCTGATGGGACGGTTGGCAGAAAAAAAAAACATCCCTGCCTCATCAGTTTTTATACTGGGATAGGGTGATAAACTATTTTTTTTTTACGGGGCCTTATAATAGGCCTTTATTAAAAACAAAATTAAACACAAAACCCTACCT
>NW_022714908.1:0-794 GCF_011630105.1 Anneissia japonica
GACTTTTCATTTCATAAAATTGGAATTGATATGACATCCGCCTTTGACACGATTAAAAGAAAAACAGTTATTGATTTGTTAGAAGACGCTGGGTGTAATGAAGATAGTCTTAGATTAGTTAGATTTTTATTGTCAAATACTGTTTTAAGAGTACGGATCGGTAATAATGTATCTGCTGCTTTTGAGAGTACTGTTGGCTCTTTTCAGGGTGATTGTTTGTCTGGTCTTCAATTTACTGTTACCTTAGCCGGTGCATTAGTTCAAACACGTGCCATCTGCAATTCATTTCGACCAAATCCACCTATAGCGTATAATTGTATACCTTTGGAGTGCGAGTACGCAGATGACATTGTCTTAATTGACGTAGACAAAGACAAATTAGATAAAATGTTAACTGTAGCAACTAGTACTTTCAGGCAGTGGAGCTTATATATTAATCCGACAAAAACTGAATTTACACACGTTTATATTGACAAGAAAAATGAACCTAGGTCTGAAGAATGGCGTAATCATAAAATGTTAGGGACTATGCTCGATAGTATCTCTGATGTTAAACATCGAATAATATTATCTACAGTAGCGTTCAGTAATTATATGATAACATGGAACAACAAGAATATATCAATATATACTAAATTAAGACTTTATAATGCAATTGTTGTTTCAGTTTTATTATACAACTCAAATAGTTGGGCACTGCCTGCTAAATGGTGGAACAAAGTTGATGCATTCCACAGAAAACATCTAAGAATAATTCTGAAGATATTTTGGCCTCAAAGAATTAGTAATGTAAA
>NW_022714909.1:0-1028 GCF_011630105.1 Anneissia japonica
GTGTAATAAATTACAACGGTCCATGAACAGACAGTCCCTTAGCCCTCTGCTGCTCCATCCACGTCTGCGTCTACTTTATCGAAGATTGATGTTTTCACATACGAAGATTTTCTTGCTTTAGCAGGGTTTTCGTTTGTTGAAATGTGTCTTTGTATTTTCTCTTTGCTTTTCCATATGGTCGCTATCGTAGACTTCGAAAGTCCAAAACGTTCTCCAATCGCTGAATTGGACTCCTGGTTCTCATAGGCTTTTACTACGCTCAGTATCGTATCAATGGAAATACACTGTCTTGGTCTTTTCGAGGCAGAAGCCATTGTTGAAGTGTACATTACATTTCATTTAATTAAGTTTTAATCAATCAATTAAACAATCGGGTCTATGCTCCTCCCATGCTCCCTCCTTACCAATGAAAAGGTGTCATTTAAAATAATACGTACAAATGATTTATTTAAATTGCATATATTTTCTGTCATTTCTTATCTAAACACTATTCATTGTTTACAAAGTTCATAAGCGTAAACCAATACATTCCCAGACGCGCGTCCTGTAAAATTTGTCAACCACAGCTATGCGCTCCTTTGATGTTAACCGACTGTTGCTATTAACGATGACAGCGGTCTAATGTCGTCTCTGTAAGACGGTCTAAATTTAGATCGGCATGTCGCTGGAAAGGGACTAGTGACTGGTGCTCCTTTAATAGTTTATCTTATTGGAAATGACTTTACCACGTCTTATTATCGCCGTTAGTGTGTTTATAAACGATGCTTTAATTGATAAAATAAAGACTCGTAAAACACAATTGATGTTCAATTGCTTTAATACACTTGAGGTTTCTTGTTATTCTATAGAATAAACGAACAAAAGCACTCAAAATTCACATGGATAATAGCTTTAAAAAGTTACCTAAAATCGTTTAACGATCGCATGATGACGTCATCGGCCAAACACCGTTCGTAAAATAGAAAGTTCGTAATTGGGAAGATCGACTGCAGTCGACCGTCTCAATTACGTACCCTTTGGTCTAGAAG
>NW_022714910.1:0-539 GCF_011630105.1 Anneissia japonica
TGCACATAGAGAAGTGTAATCCTTAGTTCCCTGCAGTATGAATCGGTCCCGTAATCGAGGACGTTGGAATGACGTCGTCACTACTGGATGTACGGCATCTCTAACCTTAGAGTTCACATAAAGAAAGGCACACCCGCGTGCTGAATAACACCATTTATGAAGGTTCCCTAAAGAAAGTTTAGAAACTCCAATCATTATTACAGTACTTTAGTATTTTAGCAAGTTGGTAGAACTTTCTTGTGCTGGTAATCGTTGTTTCAAAACATATATTTCTACTTTACCAGAACCTGCTTATAGGGGTCTTAAAATATCATATAGCATATAGCATAGTGATAGCAAGGTAATTTAACAAAAGGACGCACATCTCGGGACATCAAAGGTTATAACTCTGGCATCGACATTCTAGGCGCACGTGCGTCCCTACACGCTGAACGTCACAAAAACCATAGCAACCAGACCATAAACCGTCAGCGTTCGTGACGATTTACCCACGCGCGTGTTAGTTGCCATGTTAGTCGCGCGTCGTGCGGTGATTACAA
>NW_022714911.1:0-971 GCF_011630105.1 Anneissia japonica
ATATATGCATATATATATTATATATATATATATATATATATATATATATTTCAAAGTAAAACATTTGAATTCTGAGAGTATGGATATGATTCTAATGTTCTAATGTAAAACATGAGTTACGTAATTTTTAAGATGCCATACAATATTTGACCTTGAATGACCTTAAATGACCTATTTGTGGCAATCGAGGTAAAAAATGGTAATGGTATGGTATGTACATTGAATGACCTTAAATGACCTTTTATGACATTAATGACCATCTGACCATTTCACAAGTGTTATAAATCCTTGACCATGAAATATAATTTTAGATATCATAGGCCTAATTCTCATTAAAATGGTTTAAAAACCCATATATTGATAAATATAGGATTTGCGTGGCAGCAATTTTGAAATTCAAGATGGCTGCCAGAATGACCTCGAATGAAATATTGTAATTCATTGTAAAGATTTTGAATTCTGAGAATCTGGGTATGGTTCTAATGTAAAATATGACAATTATGTAATTTTAAAGATACCATACAATATTTGACCTTGAATGACCTTACATGACCTATTTTTGGCAATCTGACCAGGTCAAAAATGGTATGATTGTATTCATTGACCATATAAAAATAGTTTCAGACATTAGAATTATAATTGCAAGTGGTTTAGAAACGGAGATATAGATAAACATAGGTTTTATTAGGCGGCCATTTTGAAATCCAAGATGGCCGCCATAATGACCTCGGATGAGGTGGTTCCTACCAAAAACTGAATGCTATGACCATAAGGAGCATGCAAAAAAAAATTGGTGCTTTTGTCCGGAACGTCCACATCCATCTGCTAAGCTGCCGGACTATACGGCCTGCAGAGTACGTGTTTAAAAAATACTCGAAAAAACAATTGACACGTGTTCGTCTCGAAGCAGGGCCACAGCTAGCATGCGTATTGGGCGGCCTGGACGATGGATGTGATAGAGATTTATTTTA
>NW_022714912.1:0-842 GCF_011630105.1 Anneissia japonica
ATTTTACGAATATTACAAGTTCCCTTTTTTGAGTTAAACCACCAAATGTTGATTCACGTCTGTATACGCGCGTATTGTAAAGTTTACTTGAAACCTCGAGCATGAAGAAAAAGAATGGAATTGCCTGCCTTCGTGAATTCTGTATTTAGGCATGGGGAGGTAGGCACTCTTTATGGAGCGACGCTCTAGTTCTCTTTATGCTAACCATGAAGATGTACAGTAAGTGTAACTGATTGGTTTAGAGTAGAGTTTCAAACTAGCGTAATAACCACATTTAAACGCCATCCTCCAATTTAACGAAAACAATAAGATACTCAATTAGGGCATTTTTTAAAAATAGATACACTTTATTGAATAAAAAAAATCTTTCGAATAAAAAAAATCTTTCGCTTAACATTAGGAATTAATCATTTGTGAAACAAAATGATAGGCAAGTGTTATATTGAACAGTGGTGGATTCGAGCCCAGTCCGCACGCGAGTCCCCAACCTCCTATTTTTTTCAAAATTATTTTAAAAAATGGATAAAACAGACAAAATTGTATTCAAATTTTACTCTGAGATTGCCATTTCCGGCCACATAGAAGTGCCATAATCATAATTTTTGCTTACCTCAGTCCCAACCGTTGTGGGGCTGAGATGGGTGGACATTTCCGTTTGCGCAAGACTCTCTCTGGGTCCCCTCTATTTTGACTTCCTGGATCCCCGCTATTGCAAGAGTATCATTTCCGGGCTACTATAGAAGGGTAATTTTTATCTATCGGGAGAAAAGGGAAGGTTTCGACGGGGACCCATATCAAGGATATCCCTCATGATAAATAATCCATTGAGATCGTGGAAGCAA
>NW_022714913.1:0-3187 GCF_011630105.1 Anneissia japonica
AGGCCTAGCCTTACCTCGATTTAGGTTCTGTTATCACACATAAAAACGGCCGACATGATATTTTCTAAAATTCATGCCAATATTTTTCCATGATTTATAAAAATTGGAGTAATGCAAATGCATATTTTCTAAAAAAAGTCAGTTTTAATGAAATTTTGCCGGGAATGGGGCTTTAATGCTGTTCATCATATACAGTAGGTATCATATACATAGGATGAAATCCAACCTCCATCTTCTAAATTAAACATATATATAAGGGCAAATAGAAAAATTTATTAGATATCACTTCCACTTACGTCAACAATTTTGGAAATATTGATGCGGGAATAATGATATATTTTTTTTTTTTTGTCGCATCATTTATTTTAACTGCATTAAAACAACTTTGCAAAAAACAAATACTCACAAAATTTAGAGATATTGACTCCGAATTTGGCAGAATTTCAACTTTTCAATTGATTAGATCAGACATCGAGATCGCTGTAAAGTTGAAAATGCAACCAGAATATAGGTTTAGTTTTGGATAGGCAGTTGTTTAAATGCATCTGCCACTTTAAAAAATGATGTCATGTTCGTTCTGTTCATGCACACGGGAATCCCCGGGTATAATTCTACCCCTACTTCCAAAAAAAAAAAAAAAAACCTCCTGTCACCATCAATTCAAAAAAAAAAAAGAATTATAATCTAATAGTTTTCCCTATGTGCCCTAATACCACACACCCTATAGGATGAATACATTTAAACTATACTAATTTAAGTCTATTAGTATCACAATATAACACTAAAACTTGCAATCGCGATCATAATCGCTAGTGGAAAAGTGGGTTAAATACCAGAGCAACGATTTTTAAATTGAAAATATGAAAACAATTTAAAAGATTTACGTATTACAAAAGTTCTGCTATATATATTAAAGCAATATAAATAACTATCATTTCATTATTTTGACTTTATCAACCATGAAAGTCTGCATTTTATAGCCATTGCTCGATTAGGGCCTACAGTAGCGCAGGCCTGCAGTTAGATACGTGGCTTAGGCTTTCTAATCAGTTAAAAGAGGCTTCTTTGAACAAATTCTATCCATCACATTAATAAGACTATTATTTACTTGAATCATGAAAAAGCATTCGGTATTGTCAGTTTTTATAACATTTTTTTATGACATTGCATTGGGGGAACCAATGAAAGAACCTTTCACAGAGTGGCTTTTTTAGCAAACTGAAGGCATAAGTTGGCCTGGCGCCACTGAGACGCTCCAGCCCGAGAGCAACAAGGGCACCATCATAGGTTATGTACAGCTGGCCCAGCAAGGAGTGGCACACTCCCTTCTATATTCCTTCAAGGCAACCCACCTGCAATAGAGGGATTTGGCGATGGGCGTCACGTGACCTAACTTGGGTGTTGGATATAAACAATCCACTGACACAGAGGTGTTTTACATGGAGATTTCTATCGTGGCCGTTCCCTTGTTTATTACTGTAAAGATCATAATAATAATAATAATAATAATAATAATAATAATAATAATAATAATAATAATAATATAATAATAATAATAATAATTTTGGCTTATATAGCGCATTATGCTAAAGCCTCAATGCGCTTAACAGTAAAAATAAAATTCGGGGAAAAAAAATTAAGAAAAATACAAGCTAAAAAGGTGAGTTTTTAAAGCTACCTTAAAATCATCAATGGAAGTTGCCTGTCGGATTGTAAATAATAGGCAGAGCATTCCAAAGAAAGACAGGAGCCCAAGAAAAAGAACGACTACCATAATGCTTTGTCGACGGGCGAGTGGAATGAGCAAGTAGAGATTCTGAACTAATTCCCAATAATAATAATAATAATAATTCCCAGTGAACTACTGTATACCAAGTTGAGTGGAAATTAAACTAAAGAATTTTGCCTTAATGGTTTGCTATAGCTGTAAAGGATACTGGCCGCAAAAATTAAGATTTTTCGACAAATGTTAGGTCTAGGCCCCTACACATCTATAGCATAGTAAGTTATGCATGATGGTCTTCGACCCGCGAACTACGCTGCATTGTTAGGGACAACTAAGGTTTATAAAGGATCACTTAAATTTCAAAGCATACAATCTAAGGAGAATACTAGGATAAGTAAATAACACTATTTTGAACAATCGTATTGCCTTTTCTAGCCATTTACTTCTCACGTTAACAGTGGGTGTTCCTTTTTGCAACCATAACATTATCTTTTCCTATGCTATCACACTGTAATGCTTTTCATATACCCAAATTAGGTCACGTGACCGCCTGTAAACAATCATCGCCAAATCCCTCTATCTGGTGAGCCCTCCATTCCAAACAGCAACAGCATACGCTAAGATTTATTGAGACCTGCTTATTTAGGCCATATTAATTTAATTGTTTGTCTCAAAGCTCCTGTGCGCATTAGTAAATTCATGCGCGTTATTCACCCCTCAAAAGTTAAAAAAACAGTTTTTGAACATTTTTTCCCCCATTTTGTATGTTAACACACTATAATTCTTAAGTGAAGAGAGCCCTCTAACAGACATTTTTTCGGGCCTCACAAATGTTCATCGCAGTAAATTTTGCATGTATTTAAGCTTCGTTTTCAGCTTTGAAATTCAACTCAATTATTGAATGATTTATTGAATGATCAGAATACATATTAAAAAAGGTGTCCATGGATGCATGTTTGAGTAAAACAGGTATGCAAGATGCTATAAGACTATTGAATAAAAACTAACTTTTGCATGGGACTAGGCCTTGTGAGATGACAGGCAGGCTTCCCCTCAGTTCAAACCTATCTGCTTAGGCCTAGGTAGACCTAGGTGATGGAGTTAGCCTAGCCAAGATAAGAAGCTTGGGAGTAAATTTTTTTTTCCAGTCAATGAAGACATTGGCTCATTTTCATCCAAACATAAGTATGCAGTGTATAATCAGATGGTGAAATTATCACATACTACAATGAAACAAAATAATACGATCAATCTACTCAGACTCTGGGCCATATAAGCCTAGTAGTAGTCTAGTAGCAGGCCTAGGCCTGCCTATCATTGGTTTGCATCAGTGTCGTTTATTTGTTTATTTTACCATAAAAATAATTTTATCAAAACATATTTTTTAAAAAACACTAAAAAAAATAAATAAAACAATTTCTTTTTTGTCTGCATGGCTGCATTCCAGGATACAATTATTCA
>NW_022714914.1:0-1259 GCF_011630105.1 Anneissia japonica
ATTTTTATTGACGATCCACTCAGATTGCCATAGACAGTCGATAAGTGGCATCAAGCACTCAGAGACAGGCGAGGATAAATTTGTCAGGCGATGGTTGTACCTGCTGATGCAGTACAGCAGGCCCGTTTTTAGCGGGGTTCGTCCGAACCCCTCCGCGGGAGATGGAGTTCCGTGAAAATTAGGAAGATTTTTTCATTGCCATTTTATTCTGTAGGCCTACAAAGGCGGGCTAAAACAAAACTAGTACGTACATGTAGTTAGGGATCCCAGGCCAACTATTTAAAATGAATCTTGGAGAATTTGATTGAGTTTACTAATAAAAGTTACTATTATGTTAAAATCAAAAAAATTATGATAAGTCACGCCTCATTTAAAGCACTAAAAACGTATATTTATTTATACTGTAAAAGGGCCTGAGGCCTATCACACTGAATAAAGTCCCCATTTAGGGGAGAGAAGAAGAAGTATGTGGGTTTTGATAAGGAGTTCTGCATAGTCCCAAGCCGAACCTTTCCATTGCAATTCCTAAATACGGGCCTGTACAATATGTGCCCAACGTTACCAACCACTATGGTACTTCGGTTCTCTCATTAGTACAGTATTCATGTTTATAAATCAGTAAAAACTGTAACATTGATATCCTTACATTCACATATTTCAGGATACAATGAAATACATGTGAGATTCATGCCTAAGGTAATCATGTATCAACATAGCCAGATACTATTGACTGATATTCCATCTTGGCAGTATATGCAGAAGAGAATATTGTAATAATTTACAACTCTCAAGAGGCAAAAAAACACACCCCATAAAATGCAGTAGACTTAGGATCCATGGAAATGTAAATTCTATTCAACATTTTCTTACATAACTTGACTTCATTTTGGAACATTAAAAAAAAAATAAGTACAAGTTTAATCAACTAGTGTCAAGGTCAGACAAGTAGGAATCACTCATGCATTCTTTAGCACAACTTATACCACCACTGGTACAATTGCTTTATGGTTTGTAAAACAGTAGTTAGATAGTGAACAGGATAATTGAACAGGATTCAAAGGCATTTAGAAGAAATTTTAACAATGAGGGACAAACATTCAAGGCTGTGGTAATGGTGGGTAATCATGCATTAAACATATAGTACAGTCAATATGTTTTCATGTTTAATAATAATAATAACTTTATTTATCCACTGATACTCATTTCAATCTTTTTACAAAGGTTGGTCTTCCAAGAGGCCGTGTACTTAAACTACTGAT
>NW_022714915.1:0-383 GCF_011630105.1 Anneissia japonica
TATTAAAATAATATTTATATATATTCTATATGTGTACATTGCTTTGATGAGATTGTATTTTGTACTTTGAGAACAATAGTAATAATAATAAAAGTAATAATAATAATCTTACAAAAATAACCATTTTCCCATCCAAGATGAACGCCATCTTGGAAACTGGCATTATGATCATTTCAATCAAATTTGATAAAGACAGTAAAGAGTAACTATAACTAGTTACCTAAGTTTATTAAGTGACTAAAATAATGCCATAGTTTTTTCAATTTACCCCGATCCGAGTCCAGAAATTGAATTGTTGGGTC
Organism: Anneissia japonica; assembly: GCF_011630105.1. Lineage (NCBI taxonomy): Eukaryota > Metazoa > Echinodermata > Crinoidea > Comatulida > Comatulidae > Anneissia > Anneissia japonica. The sequence continues at coordinate 303 of NW_022714915.1, forward strand.
TTTTAGAGCAAAATTTCGCTATTTCTTTTTCCAGTGGTTTTATATTCTCATATATGTATAGTTATACTTCTCATATAGATG
>NW_022714915.1:653-7831 GCF_011630105.1 Anneissia japonica
TAGCCACCATCTTGGAATTTTTGTGATGACGCCATCATTCCGATTAAATTTTTTAACGAGATTAAAGAGTAACTATTTAGCCAAGTTCTTGTTACATTTGATATACATAGCATATGTAAAAGTGACTAAAAACATACATTTATTTCCCCTACCCCATCTTAATTAATCCAAAATAGGATATTTGATGTCAACATTTCAAAGTGCTATAAAAATAATTGCCCAAGCTCTAAGAATGGGGACACTATATGATATATTGATTCAGAAAAACCAAAAATAAATTTTCCTTTACTTTTTTTTCCCCGCTAATTTCCTACTGCACCCAGGCTAGTGTTCAACGAGGTCGCGATTCTCAGCTGAATATAATCCTTAATAACGAATTAGTAATTCGTACTTACGGATTACTAATTCGTAATAACGAATTAGTTAATTCGTAATTCAGGATTAATAATTACGAATTAGTAATCCGTAATAACGAATTAACTAATTCGTTATTACGGATTAGTAATCCGTAATAACGAATTAGTAATTCGTTATTACGGATTACGGAACATATACTTTATTGGCACAATGGGCTTTCGTAGTTATCATTATTATAAAATAATAATTTAATGTCAATCTAAACCATTACGAGAAGTACAAAAAATGTCACGAATGATAAAAAAAAAATCATACAGTACTTTACTGGTATTTGGAAATATAATTGTTCTCTATAATACCTTCTGATATCATTATGGCGAGTTGGATGGCCAAGCGGTCAAGGCATGTGCGCCGTAACCTACAGCCATAATATCGGCGCTGGTTCTGGTGGTAGAACAAGTCTTCTAAGATAAACCGTAGGCCCAGTGTACACTTTGGCTAGTGTGCACTATAAAGAAACCAGTACATATTTCGAGACGTGTAGGGGGTGTACTGGTTCATTCAGCAACTGTTGTGGACAGACGAGAGAAATCTGGAACCGGGTAGGTTAGACACGAAGAGACCCTTAGGGGAGAAAAAAGTTACTGTGCGAGCTAGTCCACACCTCGAGCGCTTTGAGACTTCGGTATAATTCGCTATATAAATCCAACCACATTACATCTTCTTCATCATCATTATTATTATTATTATTAATATTGTTATTATAAACCAAAAGAAGCACATTTCCCGCCACACTATAAACCATGCCAGTGTTTTGGCTTTCCTTTCACTAAGCTAGAAACTGGTTGTCTAGCCACCCCACCCTCATGCACAGACTGTGAATACTGGTTTACATCATCGTCTTTTATAGTCTCAGTTATTTTTTTTTAAAGTTTTCCACCAATCAGCAGTAAGTCTCACTATACAAACATAAGTATTTCCCTGTTTGGATTCTCTGCAGATATTATTCTAATTCTCCTGAAGACGATTGGAAGCAACTCAATCGAAACGTCGAGACATTCCTAACAAACAACAGTTCTTTTCATAATTATATGTGGTGTAGGGCCTACCATAAGCATTAAATATATTGGGCCTATTACTTCGCAATGCAAACCTCTTTCAAACAATAATAAATATTTTTTTATTAATATCATTATTGCTAATTTTATTATCGTTTTTATCATCAATTTTATTACTAATATTAAATATACTGTTATTAATATTATTATTATTATTATCGTCATTAGTATCATTTGTCCACAAGACCCAACAAATGGGTCGCGAACCACTGTATGGATCTTTGAAAAATTGGGTAGCATAATCTCTTCAGACCGTGGAAAAATGACTTGATAACCCATATATTTCTGGCACTAACTTTAATAATTGCTTTACTATAAAACGTTTGTAAATCATTGATTTTTCGATCTGTAGCATATTGGAAGATTTGATAACTTGCATGGTTCGGTTATATGATTAATTAGAGATTAACGAAGTGATAACGTCTAATTAGTTGACAAAAGAATCAAGTTGGCACGGTTCTTTTGATTTCCGCTATCCCTCGCACGTAAATAATATAATTATCAATAAATAAGATTTTTATAGCGCTGAAATCTATTTGAAGAAATGTTTAAGGAGCTGGAGAGAATAAAAAGCGGGGGGAAAGAGGAGTAGGCCTATATAAAACGACGGACGTGACTTATTGACTTAATCACTCAAACTCAACAAAATAATACCATATTCAATCATTTTCTTATGAAATTCAGTTGATCAATTTGGCTTTTGGGTCTGATGGATCGCATCTGAGTGCTTAATTTTAATGTGGGATGTTGGCTAAAAAGGTTGCGCAACGGGGACTTGTACATTGCGGGGTGACTGTCATACTCTTTCTGAAGAATGCAGTTCTTTAAACTGCGCACGAACCAATTGTGTACACTGGGTTTACGGTATATAGAGTCCTCAATTTATCCAAGAAGTATTGGGTCAGCAACTAAACTCCAAGTGTGATTGAAACCAGCGGCGCCAATAATAAGGCTGAAAAGGTAGCGGCGCCCTTGCCGTACAGTTCATACAACTCACTAGTCATACCAACACTATTTTGGTTAAAGATAGGCCTATTCTACTGTTTGTTGTAATAGTTAAAACAAAAAAACAAAAAAACAAAAAAAAAAACGCCAACCTAATGACCTTAAATTAATTTACAAGTATCGTTAAAGCTATCACCTTCAAATGAGACACAAATTATAACAATTCAATTTATGCTGATCTTACAGACATTTTTCTACAAAAATAAATTAAGTATCAGACAGCCAATTCAAATTAAATGCAAAGCGTTTTCCAACGTATACAGGTAACGTAGTTGTCTGAATTGTTGCAGCGTTTTATTTAGTCAATAAGAAATCTGGTGTTTATTAGTGTCCGCTAGTACGAAATATTATTTCATACTACCCGGATAGAACTTTAATATTTAGCATAGTTTTAAAAGTATAAACTTCATTTTAAATATTGTACTTGATTAATATCAATGGGTTTCAACATTTAGGTATGATATAAATTGTTTAGTTATGTATTCCTGAGCCATCATATAATATAAAATACAATAGTTATATCTAAGCATATAAAAGCTTGTAAACATATAAATATTATACAGAACTAATTTCACTAGTTTACAGGTGTGTTTTCTTTTTGTTTTGTATTATTTAATATCAATAAAGAATGATCGAAATATTACTGGGAAAATGAGCTTCAAGGGATAAACAAAAGGTCGGACGGACCGCTTTCTATTGCGATGTCCAAGCATGGAGGGAATATATCAATATTTGTGTGACTCACCGCGAGGAGTTAACTATATTACATAGGTTTATCATTGCTATAAGTTGGCCGTGATCGTTCTCGATTATTCACCAAAAGTTCAATAACAGGCCGTAAATTGAGAATAGTTCTTAGATGGGAAATCGTCGGCAAATTACACCTACGCTGCACCATATTCGAGATACTGTAGTTCAACAAGGGCGTTTCCATGTGAAGTTGATTTACAATTAACAGCATTTACTACCGAAAGGTCCATTGATTAATCTTTGATAAGATAGTATAATACATACTCAAGGTATCGACACTTAGAGTATGTATTATACTATCTTAGCATTCACTTACAATTATTTACAATTAACAGCATTTACTACCGAAAGGTCCACTGATTAATCTCGGATAAGACAGTATATTAATACATACTCAAGGTATCGACACTTAGAGTATGTATTATACTACTATGTTAGTATTCACTACACATTTACAATATTCTTTGGGGTAGCAAAACACTGTAAGTGAAGATGAATCATACATTAAAAGACAATCCCCATCATAATAGGCTTATGTATGACGCGGGGTATGACGTAACTGAAGCGTCAAGCAAAGTCTCAGCACAACGGACCACTCAGTGCCATCTACGAGAGTACCGCATCAATTAACTCATAGAGGAATAAGTTAACTTTTTCTCTACCTCTATCGAATATAAATTTACCACTAACTGCTATATATAACGCAAAGTTCGTATAGTCTGCACACTCCATACATTATGAACTCTAAAGAAGCTAAACTTTACTCTGTAACTAGAGGAATACAACATGCTGCATACAGCCTCTATATGCCAGATATGGAAATCAAGGCAGACGACAAAATCCTGGACGTCGGGTGTGGAACCGGTGATCTTGTGAATGAGTTTGGTGACATTGCTCAGTCAGTAATTGGTAAGTGTATGAAAAATATCTATCAAGTATCGTTAAAAATATCCCTGTTATACCTTTTTACAGAAAAACAATATAAAATACATTTCCAAAAAAAATATTTATATGTGGAGAAGCAAAATACACAAATATAAAAAATAGTTACACTGGTTTAAAATGGATTTCTGAGCATGAAAAGAAAACTCTAGACTAAGACCTAGGTTTATTTTTTAAATAAGCCCCCATTTTTTATATTTTTCATATTGATTAGTGATTTCTTCTAGATGTTTCTGAGAATACAGACATATTTACGTCATATAGGCTACTGTATTCGGATTTTCTTAATTTTATGTATTAATTTGTACTGCACATAATATTACTTGGAATAACCGACAAGGATTTTCGACAAAATATCAAATTGAAATTCTAGTTAACAGCACCGAGTTTGAAAATTAATTCCGGTTCCGTTTACTGTGACAAGAAGTGAATCTAAAACCTAAAACATAATCTAAAGGCATAGTCCCATAGTTAACAAACTTTAACAACATTGGTATTAGTATATATATTGGCAGCAGTATACAAGAATGTAGAGTTCTACATGAGTAAGTGTTCTTAATATGGATTTCAGTTTCAGTACAAAAACCTCTTTCAACATTCAACATGTCTCAATTGTTTCTCCAAAGTTTCGGCTACTTATGTGCAGAACTTCCAAAAGACGGACGCAATTGCTGTATTTTTGTACATATACACACTGGGGTGAAAGCTGGAGCGAGAAACTGTTACTTGCGAATCTAATTCACTAGAAAAATATGGCTCAGGAGGGAGTGGGTAAACAGAGGGAAATTCAAAGACGAAGGAAACAGTGTTATTGCCAGAGATTTCGAGGAAAACACAGTCCGGTAGAAACCTCCCGATGGAGGAAGCTCCGAAAATTTAGGGATTTAAAAATATCGATTTCATAATACTATAAACATTATATAAGCCTATTAAACATTATTAGTAACTTGTTTTAACAGAAAAATGAAAGCTTCGGCATATCCAGCAAGATCTTCAGTCAACCTCCAGAAGGTACAGTTTAAGGGGCCAGCTTCAGAGTGGACTGTTGTAAAAAGCGGTGTACCCAAGTAAGTGTTCGGTCCTGCTCTTTAATTTTGTTATTAATGATATCAATTGTTCACTTAATTCTAAATCTGCTATTTTTGCCGACGATTCCCTTAATTATAATACTATTATCTCTCCTCGAGACTCAACTCACACTTCAAGCTGATCTGGCTGAAAAGGCAAACTGCATGCCTTTTAACACCTCTAAGACAAATGCTCTTCATATCACTAGATCACGCAATAAGCAAATATTTTCATACTCTATGTCCGGCTGTAATATTTATTTAAAAAATTCCAAATTAACACTTGATGACCATGTCCATATTGTTGTCTCTAAGCCTAAGTGTATATGCTCGGTTTTATTTGGAGTGTGGCTAGTTTTGCCTCCACAGATTCTTTTATTTCTCTTTATAAGTGTCTTGTTTTACCAGGCATGGAATATGCACAATCTGCTTGGTTTCCATGGACCAAAACTCTGTTCAATCAGCTTGAAGGGGTCCATAAAAGTAAACTTGCTCTCCAACAACATCAGGGCCAAATGAGTTTCGAGGAGAGATTAAGATGATTGCCTTTGTCGTTCTTATCTGTGAGAAGGGATAAACCTTTTGTTATTTTTAGTTTTAAAGTGTTGGTGGGCATCTTGGACTGCAGTATGGTTTCTAATTATTTCAATCCACACACAGGACACACAAGTCGCTTGTGTTTTTTACATCAGAAATCCAGGACTCAAGCTTTTTTTCAACTCGGCTGCCATTATAGGCTGCCTAGAGTTTTGGAAAGCTCTAGGCAGAAAGTAATTAAGATGTTGTTATTAATGAATACAAAATATAATTTACAGAAAAGAAATAGAATTTTTCTATTCAATTTTAAACTTCTTTAATTTAAGTAAAATAGGCCTTTGAATTATTTTTTAACCTTATATGTAAAAGAAATATTTAATTATGTAATTTGGTATTTCCATTTACAAGCTATGCTTCAGGAATTTCCCATTTGCTTTGATCTTTAAAAATGTTGTACATTTACATTTTTCGTAAACTTTCATGCTCAAAGGAAATAAATATTGTTGTCATTGTCATTGTCACCCTCATGTACAGACTGTGAATACTGGCGTCTGTATTAGCCTTTTACATTCTCATTTATTTTTTAGTTCGCCACTCATCAGCAGCAAGTTTCACTATCAAAACATAAGTATTTCCCTGTTTGGATTCTCTGTAGATATTATTCTCCTGAAGACGATTGAAGCAACTTAATCGAAACGTTGAGACATTCTCAACAAACAGTTCTTTTCAGAACTATTTACGTGGTGTACTGCAAGCATTAAAAAATCAGGCCTATATTACTTCACTATGCAAACCTCTTTCAAACAATATTAAATAAATAGTTATTAATATTATTATTACTAATTTTATTATCGTTTTTATCATCAATTTTATCACTAATATTAAATATATTGTTATTATTATTATTATTATTATTATTATTATTATTATTATTATTATTATCGTCATTATTATCATTTGACCACAAGACCCAACCAATGGGTCGCAAACTAATATACGGTATGGATTTGGAAAAATTGGGTTGCATAATCTCTTCAGACTGTGGAAAATTTCTTGAATGACGACAAACGAAGTAAACATTACAGTAAAATAACGTGCGTGCATAAGAGTGTGGCATATGTGTGGGTCAGTTTATTTTTGTAAGTCGGGCGTTATCAATACCGTAGTTTCATGTTCAATAATATCCTGTCAAAATATATGTAGGAGCTACTACAGATATGACAACTTGAAAGTTTTGTCTTTTTCAATGTGTTTAGCTATCAGATAAAAATTATAGCGATTTTTTTCGCCAATTAAATGTGTATGATTCCAATAACCCATATATTTCTAGCAGTAAGTTTATTGTTTTACTACAAAACGTTTCGATCTGTAACATATTGGAAGATTTGATAACTTACATGGT
>NW_022714916.1:0-1918 GCF_011630105.1 Anneissia japonica
GTCCCAATGAAAAACAACGTCGCTCCTTGATAGCTAACATTGTCTATTTAACATCACAATAATTCGTTATTAGACCTATAGTTGTTTTTTGAATTGTACTCCACAAATCTCAGCCGATACCTCGCACAACTCGAGTAATCTATTGTCGTGACGCCATGGCTCACTGGCTCGCACTTGTGATCAAATAACACGCTGGCTCACACTTTGGCAACACTCTTTGGCAGTCAACTCACCCCTAGAAAACCCGCCCTTGGAAACTTGCCCCATAAAAAAATGTACACTTTCTAGACCATGCAGTTTTCAAAATAAAAATTCTAACCTTTGGTAATCAACTACATTTTCCACATACATAGAAATTTTTTAAACTTTATTAAAAAACACCTAAACCATAATTCACCACTATAGACACTTTTTGACAAAAATGAAAAATTACGACTTTTTTAATATAGACAATAGGTTGTGTCTCATATTATTTGTTATATTTTTATTATTCATTATTTTCACTTGACTTGAATATGCAGTTGTACTTCGCAGCACTTCACTTGCAATTTCTAGTTATAAGATTATATTCCCTGGGCTTCTTTTTTTTGCGAACTTTGGATAGGCTTCTTTTCGAGATGGGCTGCTTTTGTCAAGATGGGTTTCTTTTCGAGACTACTTTTACAAAATAAAGAGAGCTTTTTTTCAAAATGAATGCTGTAAAATGTTGTGAATTTGTACAATTAAACAATAAATAAGGTCAATGTAACATCAATCTGTATCATGGAGTGTATTTTACTGGCATTAAATCACCTAAACTAATGTATAAACCAAGCTTGCTTTTAATTTATTTTGTTTTCTGAAATTCATGTGCAGTGTACTATTTTGAAAAGAAGCCCATGGGCTTTTTTACTTATTTTGCAAACTAAAGAGGGGGCTTATATTCAAGGTTTTATGTTACTTTATTTTTTTGTAATTTAAAGTGGAACCAAATAAATTCGAGCCAAATCAAATCAATCCTGATTTACACCTCAAAACCTTTCAGTAATTAAGGCACTGCAAACTTTCATGTTGTGTCATGTTGTAAAACAATACATTATCTATTGATTATCATCATATAATTGTGATCAGATAGCTGGCAACAGTAACTTGGTTGAAAAATGCTATATCCAATAATATTGATGTTTTCATGTCTCTAATATACACAAAAAAAATTAACTCAACTACGCCATAGAGTCCATTTACGGTGCACATAAACTCCTGACTTTAAAGAAGTCACAGGAACATATCTTCGAAGTATTCTTCAAATTCATCTTCCCTAAAAGATCAAAAGTTAAACAAAACTATCTTAAATGAACAATTACTAGTGGTGGCACAAGAATTTGCCCAATAGAGGGGTCAATGTCCCAATGAAAGCCTCATTGGTAAGGTAAAGAAACAAAAAAGAAATAACATTCTTTAGAAGGTGAGTACTGTACAATGGGCATACCTCTTTGATATAGCACTGTCTACAATATACTGTTTAATGTTTTAATTAATACAAAGTTGAGGCATTTAATTTAAGAGGGCTGCTCCTAAGCTCTCGTTCGTTCCTCTTATCTCATTTTTAAGAAAACACTCTAGATGTATTTCTTTCCAAATCTCACTTTTTTGTTTACAATGTTTTTTCAAAGCAGCATAGACTAAATGAGCATCATTCACAAGCGAATGTGGTATTCTACCAGTGACAAATAATCTTAAATTAAACCTTATTCGCCAAGAAATGGTATTCACCAGTTATTTACCAATGATTAATTAGCGTAACTAACTAATTATAAGGAATTTATACTTGGACAAAATGAATCTTATTGAAATATCAAATAAAACTTTTGAAACACAGATGCTGAAGAAGAGTGCAGGCACTCCCAAAATATCCATATAATATATTTTACATATTCAG
>NW_022714917.1:0-2225 GCF_011630105.1 Anneissia japonica
AAGAAGACAAAGAAAACATGGATAAATAAATAAGCAAAAAAAAAAAAAAACAAAAAAAAAACACACACACACACAAAAAAAACCCACCAAACCAATACTGCCAACCGGAGATCTGTGTTTATGTTCTCCGTCCGGTTAGCATCGATTATGTCTTGATCGTTTCTGGGATCAGGTGCCTCCTAACCTGGACCAAACAACTCTAGCTAGCGAGGTGAAACAACGAATATGGCTATTTATTGTATTGATTGCATAAAGGAAATCGAAAATTGCATACAGTTTGTATATTTTGAGCAAAGAAATCATTTTAGGCTGAAGACGGCATCATACTAAATCCCGTAGCACCGTTCCGAAGTACGGTACGGTATGCATATACACTTTAGTCTGCACGCATATTCCATTTTGCTATCATGACTTTATAGATACGGTATCCATATGTATAATGTTAGTATGTGTGTAGTATGTGTAGGTGTGTGTATGTGCTTGTATCTGTGACGTCTTTAAATGAAACAAGCTACGTCATTCAATTTGGGAAGGGGCAAACTCGATAACAGAATTACCGCTAACTCTTCCAGCTTTTGCGTTTCCATACGCACTTAAGTACTACAATGCCAAACCTGCCCGGCAACCAAACACTCATTATTAGCTAAATCATAACAATGTGTGATGGATGATTTCAGCTAAAAAATACGTAATTGCGATAGAAACACTAAGCATGGCCGTTTATGATACTTAATTTTTGATTCGTAACCACATTGACACTTAAAGATTGTCGAGAACGTCGAAGCAGACATAGCGGTAATCCTTTGACCTACTAAATGAATATTCGTTCATGGTCGAGTCCAGTTGGTCGCATTTTACTATCAAAACAAAAGTCAAATATAAACTACGGTATATAGTGCTGTTTGTATATAGGCACTGTTCCGAATAAGCTACAATTATCGAGACGTGTCCTCTTTCAAACTGAACAGACCTAGCATCAGTTTACCAAGCTCAGACATAAAGTTACTCTTTATAAGGGAGAGAAATAAGTTACTTTACGAGCTAGTTCACACCGAGAGCGCTTTGAGGTATAAAGCGCTATTTAAATCTAAATTTCAGTATTTATTCACGAATTCTAGGCTCCCTAGTGGTTATTTGGGGAAATAGACCTCTCTTGTAACAACACGGTAATTGGGAAGGATAGATGTCAGATTCCAAAATCTTCTTCCCAAAATTGAGGATAAGGGCTTCTCTCCTAACATAGAGAGTGGTGAGGTTTGTGCACTCAAGTGCAGCCTCATACGTCGAAAAAACGGGGCCTAAAATAATGCGCAGCACTCTTTTCTGCACTCTTTCAATACTTTTAACTTGAGCTTTAGACAAACTTCCATGCCACACAGGGCAGGAAAATTCTAGGATGGGGCGGATATAGCACACATAAACGAAAATCAAGTCATCAATAGCTAAATTGGCCTTACTAAGGTATACAACCTCTTGGATGCTCGCTTAACTAGGTCATTGACGTTTTTGTCCCATTTTAGGTCCTCCTGTATAGTGACTCCAAGCAATTTCATACATGGAACAACATTTAGTTTAGTGCCGTTAAGGTAAAAATTAGGGGGCGGGATATCAGTTTTCATAAAATTAATTCTCATTATGTGGCATTTAGAAGGCTTAGGGACCATATAGTTATTGTGACACCACTGAGTAAGATTATCTAGGCAAGACAAACCGTTTTTAGAAATTCTCCGGTTCTTACCATTTGTAAAATTCTAAATAAGTATAGGTAAACACATTGCTAATTAAGTTAAATTTCTGTGCTGTAGTTGATCTTAATCTCGTGTATGTGTTTTTTGGTGGTTGTGGTTTTTTTTGTTTTTGTGATGCTGACGTTTTTGCTTGTATTGTGGTTTGTTTAATTTAAGTTCCTTTGCTGGTGTCTTGTATCTGCTTTTTTCTTTTGTGTGTTTTTTTGTGTGTGTAAATGTTTCCTTTCCTTTTTTCTTTTTCTTGTTTTTTGGGGATTTTTTATGTCAATTTGCAAATTTTGCAAATTTTTATGATTGTGTATATATATCTCATTTTAAATTAAATATTTAAGTAAGTGGATTGTAATATTTGTTAATTTTGATGACCTTGTATATATAACTTTTTTCAATAATTTATTCTATAGTTTAATTGGATTGTGAATTTGATAAATTTCTTTTTTTGTATTGTTGCTACCTTTGGTGTAATTTTTTCTGATA
>NW_022714918.1:0-568 GCF_011630105.1 Anneissia japonica
TCCAAAAAGAGGGTGATTCCCATCCCCTTTTTGGAGTTAATATTACTCCCTTTGGGGAGTAAAAACACAAGAGTAAATATTACTCCAGAAAAGGAGTCGTTCTGTACCTTTTTTATTAACTCCATTTTGGGGTTAAATTGACTCCTTGGAAATAATTTCAATAGACCACAAATCAAAAAAGACCACACAAAAATTCTATAAATAATCATTCCTTTATTTTTTTTCACAAAATACATTATTCTCTTATCTTTACACGTATAAACCATGCTTATAATGGCAGATTAGCGAGAGAATTACCCCTTCAAAATGAATGAGGTTATAAACTCTTATTTTCCAACTAGCAAGTCATAAACAGTGTAATGACATGTTTGTTTCATCTTTTCAAACATCTTGGATTCTAGGAAGATATAGTTCTTTGCTTTATTATGATACTGAATGTTAAAAACATAGAAGGTGCCAAGTAGAAGGGATAGAGCCAGTGGCCTTCGCAATTCTTCTCAGCACTATGAGACTTACTTGTACAGAGCGCTAAATAAAAACTTGCATATTATTATTATGATTATTCTCC
>NW_022714919.1:0-532 GCF_011630105.1 Anneissia japonica
GTCGGTATGTAATGCATTGACATTGTGGATCTGTAACGCATTGACGTGTCAGCAGATACGCATTCCACCATGACCTTCATGTCTGTGTTTCATAGCATCAATCTAGATAGGCCGTTATATACTGCCATGTGAACGGTAATAAACCTATTCTACATACTGTAAAATGAGAATTTGAATTGTAATGTATTGTTTTTTCTGTCAAGCTCGTATATGTTTTTTTTTTCTTTTTCAGTGTATTGCCTACGTATGTTACCATTAAAGAAGCCTTGAGTGGCCATTAAAAAATAGAGTATATGATTATAAACATATTAATAATTTGATAGAGGAAATAAATATGAAAATATATATTTCCTCTGTTTTCATTTATCATTATACTATTCAGTCTATTTTAATTTATATGTACAGGGGCAGATCCAGAGATGTCCAAAAAGGGGGGGGGGGTGGCAAAAGTTGGGCCGATCGAGACAACACTGCCCTAGGGGGTCCGGGGGCATGCCCCCTCGAAATATTTGTGTTCTGATGCCCGAAAATA
>NW_022714920.1:0-1484 GCF_011630105.1 Anneissia japonica
GCACCCTAATTTTAACCACTCTTTCCAATTGAATTTTAATTTCAATTGCAATTTATTCAGAAAAAACCCAAACCGAGAAGAAAACATAGAAATACATATAAAGTACAAAGAGGGAGCTATCTCGCAAAATAAGGTAATATGAGGTGATTTTTATCTATACTTTAGCGTGATTTTTTGCTTCGAACAATTTCAATGGTGGGTTGGGGAGGGAAGACTGGGGGACGCGAGTTTTTTAGGTGGGAACGTGCGCACCCACCCACCCCTAGATACGCAACTGATAATACTGTAGTAGTATATTTTTATAAGATTGTTTTGCCTCGTAAAAGTAACAACAAAATAAGTCGGCCTGAAAAGGGATGTGTGGAGACATTCCCTGGCAGCACGTAGGCCTACTCTGGGAAACTTACTTGGCTTGTGTATAGATTTTGGTAGCCCCTGAGTGTCCAATCATGGAGCACAGCATATCCGCAACGTTTTGTTTAACTCCCTGACTGCACACCGGAAATTTCGTTCCATTACCATAATCTACCATTACTCTCCCCTCGAATTTATTTCTCCCGGTTGGCAGGAAATCTACTGAAGGTGATCCTATAATAATAACAAAAATGATAAATATTAATAATGATGATGTAGATTGTATACGATGATGATAACAATAGCAATAACATGACAATACAGAAATAATAATGATGATGGTAATAATAATAATAATAATAATAATGATAATAATAATAATAATAATAATAATAATAATAATAATAATGATAATAAATATTAATGAATGGAATTTTGGTGATATTATTGACAATATATTAATATTATTATTATCATCATCATCATCATTATCATCATCATCATCATCATTATTATTATTATTATTATTATTATTATTATTATTATTATGGTGGTAATTAAATCATAGTAATAATTGATGACGTAACCATATTCAGTAGTCACATTCGTTGCAGTTTTCGTAAGGTTCGAATATAATATTGGCGACCTGATTTTGCGTTTGTTTATTTACCCTTATTATCAACCTGTTTTGTTCATTTCTCGTTAATATTAGCCAATGTATAAACAATTTCAGGATGTGTCTAACGAGCCTACAGTTTAATTGGCGTAAATAAATGATTTAACAGAGCAATAACCCCTCAAAGGAAACTATTCGGTACCATTATGCCTTGTACAGGTACCGACACAAGTAATACCCTGTGTAGCAATTGATCCGAGAGTAAAGCTAGCTGTTCTTTTACCGGAGTTTAGCTGATCCTCAACTGTAACGAACGGGCCTATGTAATCTTCCCAGAATGTCAATCAAACTTTAATAACAACTGACTAATATGAACAGATCCAAGATTGCGCGCATGTTTTGAATTTATTTAGCAATCAGAGTAAAATACAAAACAAGGAAGAAGACAAGACAAGGAAATACAATACAATTGAAAACTCTGAAAGCAAGGAATAGCCCAGAAGGTTTGAAAGAA
>NW_022714921.1:0-1787 GCF_011630105.1 Anneissia japonica
AAAATGCGGGAAAGACTGATTCCACAGATGTGTACTTGAGAATAAATTTAAATTAAATCCATCTTTTATGTAGGAAACCTGGTTAGTACAAGTCTAAAGGTTCTTCCACAGGGCCCCATATGTATACTAATAATGAGTCTTAGGGTACGTTCACACATACAGCGTAGGTTGGCATTTAACATACACCTTTGTGTGTGAACTAGGCAGTGGCATTATTAACGCCACCCACAATACCACCTCCGTGGCATTATTAACGCTACCTGCAGACCCCAGATTTGTTAACGCCACGGAGCACATTATTTAAAACAAACTATTCCCCCCATAGGTCTATATTACTATTACTAGTTTAACGCTAGCGTTAATATAGTGAACATTGTTCGTATGAACACTTTAGAGTTTTAATCAGTGGATTTAGCGTACGCATAAGCTACGCCAGCCTTACGCTGTGTGTAAAAATACCCTTAGAGAATGGAGTTTTTATTTAGTCGGTGAGAAAAAAAAAAACTTGCTGTCACAGGAATTGAACGCAGGGTCTTGGGATTGCCACTGTAGGCAAGCATCTTTAGGACCAAGCTATTCAACTCCACTCGATAAGCATGTGATTATAATAGTCATGACTTATTTATTACTAGTGGGATCGAAAAGTTCCAAATTAACACCCTTGTGCTTTAGAGTTTTAATCAGTGGATTTAGCGTACGCATAAGCTACGCCAGCCTTACGCTGTGTGTAAAAATACCCTTAGAGAATGGAGTTTTTATTTAGTCGGTGAGAAAAAAAAATACTTGCTGTCACAGGAATTGAACGCACGGTCTTGGGATTGCCACTGTAGGCAAGCATCTTTAGGACCAAGCTATTCAACTCCACTCGATAAGCATGTGATTATAAAAGTCATGACTTATTTATTACTAGTGGGATCGAAAAGTTCCAAATTAACACCCTTGTGCTTTAGTGGGTTAAAGTTGATTTTTGTTCAAGTATTCGGTTTCTCTGTTCTTCCCACTATTGTACTGTTTAGTTGGCTAAAGATTAATTACCTGTAAATCAAATAAATTTATAATACCTACTGTACCTGATAAGTCCTTAAAATATAATGTGTGTTATCCTTTTTACGACACAGACACTGCTGCCGTCGTCTTTATTCTTTTTATTATTATGACCATTAAAAATGATATTATTATTATTTTTCATAGAAATAATAAACGGGACTAAATTAGGATAGGACAATTCAAAAGGGTTTTGATACCAATATTCAAACATTACTAACTCAGGGAAATGGGTTTGTAAATGTTTGTAGGAGGTTTTTTGTGTGTGGGTGTGTAAGAAACCTTGTCAATTTCTGGGATATGTGGGACCCCAGATAGTAGGTCAACATATAGGCTATAACGCAAATATATGACGTTTTTAAGGGAACATAGAAGAAACTGTTAGATTATCACTCCTGCCCGCGTCAAAAATTTGGAAATATTGATACAGGAATGAAAACATTTTTTTTTTGCCGCATCATTCATTTCAACAGCTTTAAAAAACAATGCAATTTCATGACTGGAAATACATTTTCTTCAAAAAAACAATAAAATTAATTTAGTTTGTTATACAGTATTTGCAACATTCTTGCCAAATAAAAACGGTCCCTCCCTTAATTTATCAATAAAAAAAAAAGCAATATTCTGTTATTCCGATTAAAAACAAAAACAAAACAAAAGCCCTCATCACTTTTAGGAAAAAAAAGAGTGATAATCTAATAATTTTTTCTATGTGCCCTAAGCTAGTTTGACATGCAACAGAA